>NC_133834.1:11595833-11794166 GCF_047830755.1 Zonotrichia albicollis
TGATTTCACTTTACAAAAAAGTCAAAATGCAATTAATCATAACAAAAAGAGACCTAAAGCAATCTTTAGAGTTTTCTCCACAGAAAAACTTATTGAAAAGAGATGAAATCCAGAAAAACACTTTGGTTTTCACATTTCAGTTTGGCTTGAAAAAATTTGATTGCTGAAAATATTTGATCAATACTTGTCACTTCTGATTTGTCATTTCATAATAGCTGCAGATAGAATTCATTGTAACACAGAACTGAAGACTACCAAGATAATTAAGTGGATGTATCTAATCCATAAAAGTTCTATAAACAAAATGAATTCTCATGTTTCTAACCCTTTGAAGATAGAAATTACAGTATTAAAACAAATCTGAATCTAATGAATGCAGAAAACAGTTTGACTTCTATGAATTTGCTCTTCTTTTGTTCAAACTAATTTTCCCTCAAAACTTTTCAGCAACTTCCAACTTAAGCCAAACACCTGACTGAACTTGAAAGATCATGGCAAACTGGAATTTTACAAACAGGAAAAACCCTGATGAATGTGCCAATAAGCCTCCATTTAATAATAAATGAGATCTCTAATAAGTCTGCTAAATAACCACCTGGTTTCTATAGCTCAGCGCACTGGCAGCTATTACAGTTCTGGGGCAGATAAAAGCACTGCAAACAGAGCAGGAATCCAAAGGATTCAGCAAAAATCAGAACAAAAGAAAAACAGGTAAAAATCAACACCAATCATACACGTGCTGCCCTGCAATTTAACAAATCAGTGCTTGGGAATTCACATTTGGCATCAGCATGGCTCTGCCAAATTCCCCTCCCTGCCTGGGTGAGCTTTTCCTCAGATAACAGGAGCTGTTGTCAGACAGATTCTTGTTCTTTTGAGCTGCATTTGCAAAGGGTGCAGAGGAACAAACTTGTCACCAGAGCAGCACACGTGCTGGGAGAGAGCACAACGTAAACAAGACAAGGGAGCTTCTGCTAGCAAGAGATGACAGATGAAATTTCAGTGAAAATAATATTGGTCAGCATCCCAGCAAAACCAAAACCCATAAACGAAGGAACAGCAAAGAGAAGCCAGGTCTTTTCCCGGGATTTACATTGTTTTCATGCTAGCCAGAACCAAGTAAAATGAATCAATTGAAATAGCTGGTTATCAGCTCACAGGAGTTTCAGGGAGTAAGCCAGATGACCTGCTTGGCAGGCATGCCCTCCTCCCCAAAATTCCTGTGCTCTCCAGCTGCTCCCAGCAGTCTCCAAGGCCTTTTTTGAAGGATCAGCAGCAGCTCAGACCTGCCCAGGTGCTGGGTTTATAGATGGGAGCCAGGGCAGGAGCTGCATTTCCCTCTGTCCTTAGCCTGGCCTCTCCTCCAGGCCTGCCCTGTCCCTATGGAAAAGCCTTCAAGGGCTGGAATCCCACCATCAGCAGTCTCAGACAGTAATTCCACATTATAATGGCACCCCACCATCTCCATAAATGATACATATAACTGAACAAGAACTGAGGGATGTTTTCAAAAATTACTCGTAAACCGCCTTTCCAAAGCTCAATTTTACCTTCTTTTTCTGTTTAATGGAGAATTGCCAAGCTTTTCAACAGCTTTCTCTAGGCTGCCAGAAAACTGAAATATCAGTAGCTGAAACCCCAAAATACATTTAGCTAGTTAGGACTGTGCAATAACAAGGTCATGTTAAATTGGTTTTGCTAGGAGCATTTATTCTACTGAAAAATAATAAAGACAGTATTTGCAACTATAATAAAAGCAATAATAATGGTGACAAGTTCCACCTGTTCCACTTCTCCTAAATTGGAGCTTGTGTAAGCCTATCAGAATTAAATTGGATTGTATATTGTGACTTTCCCATAAAAGCAACAGAATTAACAGCTGAATCAGTAAATGAGAGATAATCAACTATTTTCTTTCTAATGCAAAACCCAATGTAAACCAGTATTACTGGCATGCACTATGGAACAACTCTTTTTGGCACATAAAAATCAACATAAATCTAAAGTGCACTGCAAATTAATCCACATATTTATGCAGAATGAGTAACCTTCACAGAAAATATATTTAACAGAAACCAATAGAACTCTCTGACACAACAGTATTTTACACCTGTAAATCAATGTACCTTCTACCTGGTATAATTTAATAACATCAAAAAATGAGATTTTGAAGCCAACTCAAATTTCTCTTAAGTTGATCTATCACAAGCAAACATTGATCTCTCCAGAACACATCAGGTACTAACATGGGCAGCACTGAACATGGATTAAAATCTGCTGTACAGAGGAAGAAATTGAGCCCTGTACACAGTAGGTGCACATTCCTGATCACCTTTGGTACCTTGCTGCAGTCCTACACATTATTTTGGGATTCAGATGCCCTTTGGGTCAGCCCTCCCCTGAACTCCTCAGGTAACTGACTTTCTATTATGCTAGAAATGATGCAGCAAGAAAAGTGCTGTAGCTAAAGTCACCACACAAAGCAGCCCCAAATTTCAAAAAAATGTTCATTTCTCACAGCTAAAAACCTTTAACAACAAAGTCCCTTCCAAGGAGAATAATTGCAAGCAGAAATTTTTCCAACTGATAAATTGAGACATGGGAAACTAAATTAACCTTCCCAAGATCTCAATGAGCCCATGTGAGCTTTGTGATTTCCCCAAACCAAAATCTAAACCAGTTTTCATGAACTTCAGGGCAAGAAAAACAGTGAAAACATATTTTAAGAAGTCTGTTTAAAACTCAACTGAAAATAAAATAAAGGACCTCATCCTCCTGTAAGTTTGGGATTATCTCTGATATTTTCTAAACCAATTCATAGACTTCAACTTATCATCCTTGATTTATGGTTTCAAAGTTGTTAACCTAATTAATGAAGCAGTGAAATAATAAAGAAGTTATTCTTGCCAGAGCAAACATCTAAGCCTAATTATTAATATTAGTTTTTAGTGACATCAAAATGATACTCTGATTTCTAGCAGCAATCTAGTGGGTGAGTGGTGGGGACAATTTATCATGGAAGAGGGAAAAATGGTACATGCTGTCACATCATGTATCATAGAAGTATCAAAATTGCTATGGAAACTGTGCACTTTTTATAGAGTAGGCACATAAAATTCACATAATATGTCAGAGAATAAGTTATCACTGTCCTGAGGCTGTAATAAGATCTACACCCTTATTAGTGAAAAGTTTTGACAGATTTTGTTTATAATGAATACTCGTAGCCAATGAGTTTGAGTCAAAGTCACCCTTTTTTGACCCATCCACTTGCTTTTTTCAGGTTTCTGTCTCCCTTAGATACAGGGAGAGTGCAGAGTAATATAATTTCCAATGGTTATTAGATTCCATTATAGTCACTTGTGATATGACAGGGAAATCGTCCATATTCAAAATTATTATTATCCAACACCAGCTTAGTGTTGGATTTTATTCTTGTATTATACAGAGCTATTCTTAGCATTTGTGTTGTTTACAATTTGTTGTAGAAGAAAAAGCAGATAATTTTGGATTCATTGATAAGACTGCAAATTGAAAAAAAAAAACAAACAAAAACCTAGGTTTTAGCACAAAATGGTTTAAAGCATTTCCTGTGAAGAACCTAAACACTGGAGCCCTTTGCCACCCTGATCTCTGTGTGACAGGTTTCTCACTGATTGACAGCATCTCTGATGGGTTAGGTTGGAGAAAAATGAGCTTGTTTAGGAGAGCAGAAGATACTACAATTAGGTTTTTGCAGTCCAGCGAAACGGTGACTGCTGAAAGAAAGGAAAGTGGAGAAAAATGGTTGCACGTGTAACACCCTGGGGTGCTCAGGTACATTTATCACCTTGTTTTATATGACACACTGGATGAATGTTGATGAAGATTGTCAGCATCAATGTCAGGGAAAGCAATTCCATGAATAAAAGAGCCTGTGTTAAAAGACTCTGCACCAGGAAGAAATTCACATTATTACTTTATCTGCTGTTATCTGCTTTGCTCCATTTTGTAAGTTGCGTATTTATCAAAGATTTTTTTTTTTTTTTAAACATGGGCTCCTGTTTACTGAAGACAGTGCTCTAATGGTAAGCACAGAGCAGCCAGACTGAAACCTTGGAAAATAAAATAGGTTTTAAAAAAGCCACTGAGCACACTATAGCAGCAAGGAGAAGTGCAGGACTGCACTACATATAAATGTTATGTTTACATTGCTTGCACATTCTGTTGGTGTGTAATGTACACATTACACTGTTCTACAGTAGCCCATTGTCATAAAACCTTATTTGATCAACTAACAAGAATTCATATATATTGTCTTCAAATGATATACGATATAGCTCCTAGAAACCTGAAATTTTGAAATCATTACTGATTCCTACAAATAATCCATCATTGTCCATTAAAACAACAAAAACAAGTTACACTCAGCAATTAAAAAACCCCAGACAATAGAAAATCCAAAGCAAACCAGAAAAAAACAAACAAACAAAAAAAAAAAACCAAAGAAACAAAAGAGGATTACTTGATGCACTCCCAAATTTCCTCAGTAGAAAAACCACCTAAAGACCAAGTTTTTTAATACATTCTGGGGTGAAGGTGGACCAACCCAAGCACAGCCATGCTCTTGTGGAGCATTGCTCTGTGTCATGCTCATCTTTGGCCAGGGGCCCCAGGGCCCCACAGAGCTCCCTTGTGCAAGAGCTCCTTCCCTTTCCTCCCTACACTGTTATGGTCTGCTGCACCTTCACCTCCTCCTGGACACCTCCCCCTCCAACATGCATCTTGACCTCTGCTGCATTTTACCTCTTCCTGGACACCTCCCTTACAAGGCATGAGCAGGATTGGGTGTTTTGCGTTGTCTTATATATCAAGAGTTCTATTATCATTATAATGCAAGGATTCCATACCACCAGGGTTTTGTGCCTCCTCAATGTTTCTCGTGGGCAGCTCCTCTAAGCACTGACTGTTCCTGGTCCTTGCAGCAGCCATCTGACTCCAGATCCCACCAATCCACTCTTTTATAACACTGTTCTTATTGGCTACAGGTGTGGCCTGTTAACATCAGGCCTGCTCCTAATCTTTAGTAATTGCTTCAGCTGCAACTCTTTAGGAAATAAGATTACATTCTATACCACCTTCATTTACCCATATTGTATCCCCCTACAGTTTTGCCTGAAAGGGCCTCCAAAATGTGACAATAAAATGAAATTAAGCTCTCAGAACTGGTTCTCCCAAAGTTACAGCGTGACCAGAAGAAGAGCCCAGCTCTGCCCCAAGCCCAACAGACCCCTCCACCTTCCAATCCCAAAACATCCCCCAGTAATACTGTGGGTATTTCCATGGGCTATGGTGAGCCCAGGGACAGGGTGTGACCCCAGGGCTCACACCTGTATCCCCATAACCCCAAGTTTTCAGCACTTGGAGCTTCCCCTCCAACCTGCACCTTGCAGGGATAACCACTGGGGAAGATCAGCTCTGCAGTAACGAGGATGGATTGATTTATTTTGCCTGTGCAATCATTGAAACTTCCATTGGGTGAGGATACCAGCAGGGTGAAAACAGAGATTTCATTTTGTAACAAAGTTTTGCTATTAAATTCTGAAAACTTAGCCTATTTTCGACTAGCTGTGGAAAGACAAACTTTTGAGACAAACTGCTTCACTGAAATTTCATTTTAAGGGTTATAATTTTTATGGATGTCTCACTTGCATGTATCTATACCCTCTATTAAATGCACAGCATACATATCTCAACATATTTAAGGATATTTAATGAGTTTAATAAACTTAAAGGGATGTTATATCTGTTCACTCCATAAAGATTGTTTATTTCAGGAAATAAACCATTTTGAAATGAGTAATATGACTTTTAGAGTTATGACTATCTCATTCAATTAGTTTCTGTAATTACTGTCATTCCACACAGTATATGCAGTATTAAAGGAGAGAATACATTTTGAGGAATTACAGTGTAGGTGTACAACAGTTATTGTTAATGAGCCATAAACTTTAGTCTCCTGCTCTGTAAATTCATGCCAGTAGAAAGTAATTTGGCAAAATAAGTCAACAGTTACAGTTGGACAAATACTGTTGTATTTTAATATTCTCTGAGATTATTATCCTCTAGCACATTTCACAGAATTTATTTTTCCTCTATATTTTAAAACATCACCCTACTTCCAAAAAACACATTGTGAGAGATGGAAGCAAGATCTGAACAGTGCTGAATTCTCCCTGCTCAGTTGCAGGTTACCTGGACTAAAACAGAATTTATAAGACACTTTCACCTCCACGCAGTTTTGCCTTAACTCAATTTCAGAGATACTAAAGGACTAATTAAACACAATCCTACAATTTCACAACTCATGGATTTGGACTTTATTTACATGAGCAAGGGGCACAGGTCAGCAGGAGCAGAGCAGGGAAGAAAGCAGTGCTGAGGCCCAAACAAAAATCACTGGAAAACTGATAATTCTGATTAAAGATTTTTCATTTGGAATTCTGCTACCCAGAACTTCAAAGTGCCTTTCAAGTGGGAATACTTCCCACTTCACAAGATAAAGTTTATTGTATTGCTCTGACAAACTCTCCTAGGAAATATGTGTGTCTGCCAGGTTGGGAAGGAGAACGTCATACCAAGAAAGAGAAAAAAAATAATTGCAAGTATCATCATTTGCATTCTGCCCATAAAATAGGTAAATAATAATTAATGTTTTTCCTAAAGCAGAAGTCTGGAATTGTCTGGCATCTCCAGAACCTGGCACTGAACAGCCAGACTCAATAAACTGATGAACATGAACAGAGATTGTTCTGTAATTCACAGATCATGATAAAATATTCATCATCTTAAAAAAAATAATTAAAAAAAAAGTCAGGGTGTTGCCATGTCACTCAAAGGAAGAACTTTGATCAGTATTTTCTTGGTTTCAAGTTCAGGGAATCACTACTGACAGATTAAAATTAGTAAAGAACAACCATATCCTCTACATTGATATACAAATTCAAGTTGTATTTTTCCTTCACTGTCACTCTATGTGTAGGATACCTGAGGCTCAAATTCAAAGAAAAACCCTTTTTAGTGGATATTTTACCCTTTGCTACATAGTGCAGTGGTACAGGAGAGATGCTTTTAGTCAATTATCTATATGGACGTTGCCCAAGAGAGGCCAATGATCTCAGATTTCACTCAGTTACCAGTAAAGTTCAGTATCACAGATCACCACACACCATGAAAGAGAAACAAGAGAAGAATCCAGAGAATTTCCATTCTGACTATTTTAATTACTTTAATAATCTCTTTAATTGCAGAGCTAACTTACAGTGAAGCAATAACAGAAACAGCACATTGCTCAGTTTTTCTTACTTTGCACATCAAAAATGCATATTCAACCTTACAAAATGCAGGATTCACAGCATCAGCAGTGGTGCTTTGTGAGCAACATTGCAGCTATACAAACAGTAAGGACAGGGCCAGCAATTCACCAGCTACAAACTAATTCAGATTACGCTTCTCCACCAATGCATCTACTTCCCTCAAAATGCATTTTTTGGCTCTCCTGGAGCTTGACTTGAGTACGCTCCAGAGAAGTCTCCTTTAGAATAGCTGTTGGCTTTAAGTTTTACTTTCCTACAAAGTGATTGTTGTGCTATAGGCTACACAAACAAATATATTTCAACTCAACTTCAAGAAAAACCAAATCAAACCAACTCAATCACAGAAACAGCAGAGTACTCTGCATTTCCTGGGTACTTATGCACCTCATGCACTCTTTCTCCAGGTCCTTGCATACTTCCTACTGCAAGCTCTCAGAGATGGCAAATGACACATTTAGGGAATGATGACTGAGCACTCCCCAAAAGTTAAGAATGGCAGGGCGCATGGCTGCTCAGCACAAAAATTGGGATGCACTGGGAAGTTCCTGGCCTCACCCTTCTAAAGCAGGGCTAAAACCAAGTGAGAACAAGGAGAACACAAGGCTTTGTTTGGCATTTCTCTCCCCTCACTATGCCATGACATGGAGTGAGATCTCTCTCCTGCTCTCCAATTCTCTCACTGCAGGAACCCCTCCACCCTCACTGGTGATAAATCCCTGTTTATCCATTGGTCTCATTTCCCCTCCTGCCCAGCAGTCACCACCAGAGCCCTGGGGCTGATAAACTCTGCCCCAAGTGCCCAGAGGTGCTGGCAGAAGCTTCTCAAACACCTCAGCAGAGCACCCAGTTGAGGTCATGCACTGGAACGCTTCCACTCCTTTCCCCACCTCCCTTTCTTTGCAGGTAATTCCCAACAAATGCAATCAGGTGTGGCTCCGGCAGGCTACACCCTCCCCTTGAAGGGCCACCCCAGCCCCAGGCAGTGACAGCAGAGGGTTTGGGATCTGCATTCACACTGGCCCTGTAACCCTCACATGTCACATATGGTGGGGAGGGAAGGGTGGCAGATGTTCCTCTGAACCACAGGCTGAAGTGGCAGCTGCTGAGGGGCTCTGCTACACCCAGGGGGCAAAGACTGCTCTCCAAGTCTCTTCCCAGCCTTGCTTTCATGCCCCACTCTTGGAAAAAAAAATGTGAGCAGCAGTTGAAAGCAAGCTTCATCAGCTTTGGAGGAAGCAAAAGGAACAAAGAGCTGGCATATTGTATCTCTAACACAGTTTGGGTAAAAATTCCCAGTTTGTAATTTGTCCTTTCATTAAGCTATAATTCAATAAATCAATTAAAGTACAATTCAGTAAACAGTGGAACTGAAATGCACCAGAACTGCTTTTCAGTGCACAGCTGCTGTTCTTTATGGCTTCAGAGCTGAAACACCACTATTTGCATCAAACAGAGCAAAAATGGGAGCTCCCCTCTCTGACATGTCAGAAATCTTCATTTGTAATCAGTTTTGTTATTTGCTGAAGATGAGTTTTCAGTCACTCACTCTGGCAGTACAGAGGGCAGTGAATGAATACAAACACTTGGATCATGTTCTGTGTGCCTCAAGGACTGAGCTCCTAAAACCAACTTCCCTTCCATCTAACAAAGATAATTCCTGATATTTTACCATAAGACCATGCCCCCTCCAACCTCTACCACCTTATGCTTTATCTCCTCATATCATAGATCTCTTACAAGTTCTACACTAAATCTCTGCTGTGCATTCACACAAAAGAAGGAATAAACCATGTCAAATACAAGGGCCTCGACAAACAGAAGCTCTTGTCAGATAAAGCTGCATCTACACATAAATATATTCACAAAGGAATTTTTGTAGCATCCGGGAACCTAGATGAAAATAAAGAGATTATAAAAATCGGCCCCATTGAATCACAAGCAACAGAGAAAATGCACTCAGGTCCTCCTTCACACCTAGCTGGCTTTTGAGAGAGTTTGGGTGAGCCCAGGTAGAATTTTGGAGTAGGGTGCTGGTCTGCTTGAGAGTTTTGTGCATACCCAGGGAGTTCCAGGCAGCAGCATGCCAATACACAGAATTATCAGCACATCAAAGGCATTATATTTATCAAACCCTGCCACAGCACATTTACTAGCTGTATGATGGATGTTGTTGTAGCAAGCAAGGAACACTTTGATGTACATGGCCTTCTTTGATTAATGAGGGCTCTTGCTGAGAAGCTGCATATGGAGTAAATTACTCTTTTCAAAAATGGCTGATTTGCACTATTGTACTAATTATGTCACAAGCTCAGAGCTGGTTCCAGACTCAGTCACCCAAAATAAAGAAATAAAAATTCACATATACAGGTCATGATTTTGTCACACACATGCATCAGCTCAAAATCCTCAAGTCCTAATTAAATTAATTTTGACTTTCTTTTTTTCTGCAGAGAGCACCAGTAAGCATTTCCTTCCTCCACTGAAAGCTTCTACAATCTACTATACTGGTAAATAATTTCCTCCTCAGAAATGAATGCAATTTTATAGTAAATTCCACTGAACTTATAAGAATATTATAAGAACTCTGAAAACATTTCCATTTTTCACAAAAACCCCACAAAACATCCGGCCCAAAAAGCAAACCCAAAAACCCCCAAAGCTGAGGGAACCACAACACACAAAGCATGCCTCTTAAAAGCTTTTTCTAAATTAATTCTACCAGCTAGACAAACACTACAAAACTGAAGTTATTCCATTAGCCTTGAGTCTCTAAGCATGTGGTGCCTTAAGCAATTTATCCACTTAGCTGCAACAACAAAAGTATTTCTTTGAGAGCATGAAAGCAGTGTTAATGTCCTTAAAATTTTGAACAGTAAATATTTTATCATGTTAATTAAGTATATTTGCAATCTCCAATTTTTTATTGTAGGTAGCAGAATCATTACTTGGCCACAATGACATGGAGTGCACAGATCAAATTTATCTTTGGACACATAAGCAGGATGAAAGGAAGCACCAAATCAGCATTCAAGTCCATGGGGAGAAACCCCACTGAGGACAAAATGGCTCCTTAAGTGCACTTTCTATTAGAAAGTTCAGATTTAATCCAACCTGGGCTTCATAATTCAACAGTTTTACTCAACACTTTTTGCTACAGTTGCATGACAGCATATGAACTACCAAATAAAAAAGAAGTAGTAAAAGGAATAGCTCATTTTAACCCTACAGCTTGGACAATAAGGTATCATAAGACACCTTGTTAGGCCTTACAAGGTAAGATCTAAAAAGCCTTGCCAGATTTGCACAGAATCACAGAATTGTTTGGGTTGGAAGGCACCTTGAAGACGATTTTGTTCTACCCCTGCCATGGCAGGGACATCTTCCACTGTCCCAGGCTGCTCCAAGTCTGGTCCAACCTGGCCTTGGACACTTCCAGGGATCCAGGAACAGCATCAGCTTCTCTGGGCACCCTGTGCTAGAGCCTCACCACTCTGACAGTAAAGAATTTCTTCCCCAAATCCCTTCCAACCCTGCCCCTGTCAGGTTGCAGCCCTTAGCCCTTGTCCTGGCAATCCATAATATTCAGGTGAGGGATTGTTTCATGTCAATTGAACAAAGAATTACACTTGACACTCTAAGTTGCACATTTCTAGAGCACCATGATGTTTCCATGGGCTCCAGTCAGCCAGCTCACACAGATCTGAACCAGACTGGATGGGTGGAAGGTGTTTTCTCTAGAGATTCCTACACCTACTTCTGAATTACTGCAACAAAGAGACCGATTCTGTGAAACGTATATCAATAACATCACTTTGCAGTTTTTTCCACAGCCCCCTTTCCATGAAAGCAGTTCTCCAGGTATACAAATTTATATTGGGTCTCTTGAAAACATAAGTCAGAATACCTGCACGGTCAATAAAATACCCAGTTAGGTGTTTCCCAGTTGTTTAGAAGGCAGCAACTCACAAGTATCAAACTTCTGAAGAGACTTGGCTCTTGTCATAGAGCAAAAGCTGGAAAAGATTTTTTTTCCAAAGCCATACTGGATTTGATAGAAGCCCCAAAGGGAACTTATGAGGGGAAGGAGCTGAGGAAGAAGGGCACTCAGATCTTGGACAGGTCTCCCTGGACATGCATCTGGAAGGTCAGGAGCTCACTGTGGGGAGCTGCACTCCCAGCCAAACACAGCCCATGAGGGGCTCCACAGACTGGCTTAAAACTTGTGTAAAATATCACCTATTAACACCAAAATAATCCTAGGCCTACCTTCAAGGCATATCAAGCAGGTGGAGCTGTATGAGCCACACCACATTGGAATGGAAGAGAATGGTCAGCATGGAGCTGCTGGCTGAGCAGCAAACAGCAGGAAGCCCTTTGGGACTGCTAGTACAGAAAGGAAACATGAAAAACAATAACTTTGTATTATACAAAACTGTTCTTGGCTCTCATTTTGGTGTAATGTCACTATTTGCTTCTTCTACATCTGAATTTCTTTAAGAATATGTTAATTTTTGATGGATTTTAAACATTAGGGGTTAACTAGCATGTACAGAGCATACTATATCTTATTTACCCATGCAAAAACAACACATTACATCTGGGTGTGCTGATGGTCCTTTGGAAAACCGTAAGATTTGTTCAATTCCTCCCCCAAGTACAAGTACAGCTCCCCAGAACAGCTGACACAACTCAGGCTCCAACTTCTAGGACAGCACACAGCCTGGCTATTGCAAGCTCTCCAAGAGAGAGAACAACTCAATTTATTAAAAATAATCATATTGTAATGTGTTCTTAGGTCTGGTTTAGAAAAGCATTTGGAGTGTTTAAAGGTTTGGTTTAGATCCAGAAACTGAACTAAAATGAAGTCAGGAACCCTCAATAAGCCATTATATTATCAAGACCTTTACTTCTGGTCAGTCACACTGAGACACTCGGTGTTAAGTGGTTAAAGCTTGGCAAACAAACAGATTAAAAGGTTCTATTAAATCCTGCTAAAATCTCAAAAGAAGATGAGCATATATCTTACTGACCATAACTGATATTTCCCTCCCTGATTTTCTCTGCCTGCCTTTGAGGCCAAAGGCAATGGAGATGACATTGTCTGCTGTAGACAACAATTCCACCCCACAAGAACATTCCAGACAAAATGTTCTTGCCCAAAAATTCTTCCAAAGTTGAGGATGAAATATTTCATCTGTTTCTTATTCCTTGGCCAAGAACATCTGCCTGTCAAAACTTTCCCATTACTTTATATAATGAAAGTACATGTTGCCAATCCTTTTGGTGTTTCCCAAGAACCCCTGCCATTAATTTCCCACACTAGGCAAACTGGGAAATTAGTTTCCAACTCAAAATTGGAAATACTACAGAGGTATATGCTCAGATGATAATGTTCTGTTGTAGAGAGATGCCCAACCTGATTCTTGTATCACAAACAGTGTAAAATATAATAAATGAAATTATAAAGAGTAAAAGTTCTGCTAGAAGACGTGAGCCCAAAAAAACTGAGAATACATCAAATGCAGTAGACAAAAGCATCTAATGCTGACCTCATATTAGTTGCAAACTGCTGGATCAGCCTGCTGCCTCCAAAGTCACTCATTTGGCTTCAGGGCATTTTAAATAAGCTTTTAATGCAGGAATTGCTACTGTAGAGCTGGAGAACAGCAAATGTTGACTTTAAAAAGCAAAAAATAAAAGCAAGCTGGATAATTGCAAGCTGGCAAATCCAACAATGGAACAAGTTCTGAAGGGAGAAAAATTAACAATTTAGAGGATGGCTCCTAAACTGGGACAAGAAAATTGAAAATACTGAGAAGGGAAAAACTGACACATGAAGGCACTTAGAGCAGGACAAGAATGTGTAGATTAGCTAGAAGTTTATGCTAATTATTAGAAAGAAATTTTACAATTAGAATTGTAACAGTCTGAAATAGCTTTATGATTGGCAAGAAGAAAATTACAATAAAAACCCAACAAAAATGACACCAAAAAACCCCCCCCAAAAACCAACATTAAAAACCAACAAAAATGACACAAAAAACCAACCATCCAAAAAAAAAAAACAAAAAAAAAAAACAAAACAACCAAAAAAAACCACCTTACATTAACAAACTCCTGCCATCCTGCTTGGACAGTGTGCCCTACCCAGGAGAACTCTCCCTCTCCAGACATGTCTTCCAGGTTATCTGTAATTTGTCTGAGAATCAGGATTCATGTCTGGGGCTGCCTACCCAAGCAGCAAGGAATGAAATTCTGGCCTTCACAAGGAGTGCAGTTTTTTGAGGACAAAATGATATTTTGTAGTTGTTGAGTATTTGGTTCTGGGGAGTAATAAATATGGTAGGAGGCATAGATGTTAATTTATTGTTAGCAAGACAGAATTTTAGCAATTATACTCAGAACTTATGAGGATCTGAGCTGAAGGAAAAGTAAAGGGAAGGGAGGTGGGAGTTATCAAGAAGTAGGGAATTAAGCATCTCACCCAATGGTGTATTGAGCTCCTAGAGCCAAACTGCCAAGTGCCAGCCCTGACCCAGGAATGGGTCTGGGCATTGTTTATTTTGCTCTGGACCTCCCAATGACCCTGTGCTAATGCTGCAGAACTGGAATGAGCAGAGCAGAGGGGCTTTGAGCCCCTCAGCCAAGGCAGGACAGGGCACAGGGCTGCCCTTTGTGTTAGCACTGGCACCAAGCCCAGCCAAGCACAGAAGTGCAACCTGGCTTTACCAGAAAAACTGACACCAGGCTGGCTCTGACCATGATAAATGGATAAGGCAAAGGTTGAAATCCTAATTAACTAACACATTTTCCAATTATTCCCATCTTCCATCACTCTGTGGTGTCAGGAGAGGCTCAGAGGCACCACACAGGCTGGTTTGCTGGGATGAGAAGCGCAAGGGGGCTCCTGCTTCAGCTCCTGGGATTGAGCCCAGCACAGGCTTGGGCATCACTTCAGTACTGCAAGGAAGGTAATAAGGCCACTTACAGTTTACAAACTACCTGCACTTGCATTGACCATTGTAAGCCTCAAGCAAAGCTGTCATGAGGCTTTTGTAGGGGAAACCTTAAGGGCTTTGGCTAAGGCTTGCTGTCAGAAAGCTGCTTGAAATGAATTCAAATCACCAGGCTCCCTTACTGAAGGTCAAACACAACATTTGCAGCTGGAATTGCCAACACAATAGCAACATGAGGGGGAAAATAAAGACTACCTGAAAGGGAGATTCTCTGTTAGTGCTTTACTGGCATTTGGGGAAGAAGAAAATGGGAGAGGGCAGGCAGAGGCACAGAGCCGATCAGAAAGGTGCAACTGTGAAACTTCCTCAATACAGCAACTAGCCCAAGTATCTGAATTTACTTTAAAGGATGAGTCAGCCCAAGCCAGGGCTGAAGGAGGAACCAGCCCTGACCATCTCCCCTCTGCTGTGCCCCACAATGAGCAGGCTGGCTCCTAGACAGAGGAAATCTCCCCATCCAGCAGGAAAAGGGAGCCCTGAGAGTTTCTGGCAGGCAGCCCCACGGTCCTTCCATAGCCCCCACCAGCCTCCCCTCAGCAGAAAGTGAAACCCACCCAAAATGTGTCTGTGGGTGTCCTGAAGAGCCAGGACATCCTAGGGGAAGTGCTGTACTGCATGGCAAATGGTCAAATTCAGGAGATAGCACATTTTCTCTCTTGGCTTGTCCCACAGCACAGGAGTGACTTGTACAAGGCTCTGGCTCCCTTATATTTTGTCTCCTCTCCTTACAGAGATTGGCAGCAGTGAGAACAGCGAGAAAGCTTCAGCACTCAGTAAACATTTGCTGTGGGGATGTTTCCCTAAGCAAAGCTCAGCTCGGACAGGAGGGTGACCCCTGAGCCAGCCATGGGCAGAGCTGGGTGCTGTACTGTCCCCAATCCAACCAGAGAGCCCTGCTCTGTCTGTGCAGGAGCAGAGGAGGCACAAAGTGGCCCCAGAGCCCCAGGCAGGGCTGGCCACAGGGTCCTCACTCCCCTGCCCAGGCTTTGCTGGGCATCTCTGGGGCTCCAGGGCAGGAGCAGAGGGTGGTGACAGCCCAGGGAGGCTGTTCTGGGCCATTCAGACCTATCAGAGCAGGTAGCTCATCACCCTGACACTGTTCTTTAACTTCAGTATGAGAGTACAGAAATAAAAAAATAATTTTAAAAAAAAATCAACCACATTTAGCAGAACCAATCACCTCACTTTATTTCTTAAATAATTAATCTTTTAGGCTCAGCCCTGGCTAAGTGCCCAGATTCAGATAATTTTTCCATTTTCCTGATCTAAATAATACAGTTATAAACATTTCCATTTTTCACAAAAACCCCACAAAACATCTGGCCCAAAAAGCAAACCCAAAAATCCCCAAAGCTGAGGGAACCACAATACACAAAGCATGCCTCTTAAAAACTTAAAGAAAAGCATTCAGAAAGATATGGCAAATTTTCTCCACTCAAAAGTTCAGCTGTAGTGCATACATTTTTGAGCATCTCTCTAGAAAAGCTGTCCTGACCATTTATCTGAATTTGTATTAAAAAGAAAAGTCAGATTGTTGTTTGCAGTGAGCCAAGCTTCAAACCCTCCAGAGAACCAGATGTGTGGAAGGCAGAGCCAGAGCAGCAAGTCCAGCACCTGTGTGTGCTGAGTCAGCAGCTGCTCACCCCCCAAGAGTGAACAAGAATAATAGAATTGGCCCCTGGCACCAGAATCAATCTATTAACCAATATGATCTGGAGACCTTGGGTCCTCTCTCATATTTTCTACAAATTGTATTGCTTCTTGGTGAAAGCAAAATCCTTATGGTGCTGCTATCTCAGGATCGCAGCAGCATTTTTCATACTACCTTGCTGCATGATAAGAAACTAAAAATATGAAAATGAAACCAGATATCAGTTCATAGGGGGGAGGAGAGGAAGAAAGAAAGGCCTATGATCAAAGTAAAAAAACGAAAAAGAAATGTATTTTCTCCTGTTAAACAAGTCCTAGAATTTTATTAGAGTATGTTAAAAAAAGATACAAGGAAAAGTTATGTAGGCATCAGCAGTTAAAATGAAGAATCCATGTGCTTCAGAGAAATTATAGGGTAATACATGAAATTTATACAGCTAAGATCCAGCTCAGAACATTGTTATCTTACAAGCCCTGCATAATTCAGCTGACTAACCTACCCACATGGGTCAGGGTAGCTGCCAACCACCCCACAACCCAAGAAGCTCCTGTTCAGAATTCAGTGTTTAAAGGGGGTAGAAAGAAGATGGAGAGAAGAGTCAGTTTCAAAAACTGGAGTTAGTTTGGAACTTGACAAGCTTAGAGGAAAAATCCTGAAAACTCCTCCATGAATGGAAACAGCTCCTGCCTTTCCTGTACAGGAGGCCAACAGATTGTGACCCTGAGCAGGAGCACTTAAAATGCTCAGAATAATAGAAAATGCCACAAGAAAGCACAAAGCAAACACTTTTGGTGAGAAACCACTATGGCCCTTTAGCATGAAGTAGCTGTTTAGAAATACCCAGCTGCAGCTGAGCCTCTGGTGACAGCCCCTCTCAGAACAACTTCCCAAATAAAACAGTTTATTTTCCCTCATGATGAAATCTGCTTTTCTAACTCCTCATTCTTTTTGAAAGAAAGGTTTATCCCAGTTGAGGTGTTTTGGAAATAGAATATTGAATATGTTTGACCTCTTGCATAATCCTCTTTACCCATTTTAAAACTGACCATTATTATTAGCAATATTGATACCAGCAATAAAACATTAAAAGATAAAATTAACATCTTATTCTCCCATAACAATTTCAATCTCCATTATTTCACCACATTTTATTTTTTCACAAAATACCACAGCACTCATTTCTTTGGAACAATGACCTGGATGTCCTCCTTTGTGGTGGGAATTTAAGAAATAGGAATCGTGAACATGGACCTGACCCATAAATGGGTTAAATTTGAGGAAATCATACAAAAAAAGGGGTGAGGAACTGAGTCCACAGCAGCTGGGTCAAATAGGAGTTTTGAAAGATTGCAGCTTAAAGAGAAGGAAGATTGAGCCCAGACAACGCCCAGGACAGAGCACAGGCACAGCTGCAAGTGGTCCAAATTCACCTGAGCACTTGCAAGAACAGAATTAGCTGTCATTATTCCTAGGAATAAGAAGGGTTGATCCAGTAGACAAAGTTAGGATTTTGGAAAATGATAATTTTAGTTGAACCTGGCAGCTACTTCACTGGCCAGCAATAATTGGATTTTATTGTTGGTTCTCAGGAACTGCAAGATGATCCAGGAAAACATTTACTTTTATCTTTTCCCTCTGCATCTCCTGACTAAGATCTGAAAACCAGTAAAGTGCCTTTTCTTTACTTACTCTTTTACTGTTAAAGTAGCCACAGGTTGCCTCAAAACCAGTGAGCCTTGCTGTAGCACCACATTTGTTTTCTTTCAATAAGAACCAAAGCCTAAATATCACATTTGGCTATGCTGCCCTTTTGCAAATAAACCCTGAAGGAATGTGAGGAGCAGATACTGCAGTTCAGGGCTCTGCAATGCCTGCAGTAACACCAGCTATGCATCTCACTGAACCATGCCATTTAGCAAAGGGCAGAGAGAGGAACAGACAAGGAAAAAAAAAAAAAACCCTCATGCTACACCCAAGCTTAATATAAAATAAGAATAATTAAAAAAAAATTTAAATATTCAAGACACACAACTGGTCATTTCCTCCTTCTTGTTGTTTTATTTTTAGCACCCTTTTAGCCATTGTGTGGTCTCTCTCAGCTTAGTTGTTCAACTCAGTTTTTAAATCTCATGAATAAAACACAAATCATGTTCAAGGAGCATTTTAGGAAGTAAAAAGGTAGATTTCATTTATTAAGTCCCTTTTTCCCCTCACAGGTGGCTTGAAAGCAGCTTGAAAGCACTCTCCCTGTCCCACCAGACTCAGTTTCTCATTCTCTCCTGTGTGGCTGGTCCCACTGGGGAGGATTTGTCCTAAGAGGCATCACAGTCCTGACTCTGACACCTTCATTTGTTGCAGAGGGAGCATCACACCAGCAGCAGCTCATTGGTAAAGGCAAAATTGCTGAAAAAAATTCATAAAGGACTAAAATGAGCACCCAGACCAAACTCCAGGATGTAAAGCACAGCCCAGCTTGAGCAGAGTGCTGATCTGCATCCCTGGGCATGGAATGTGCTTGCAAATGATGCCACTTCTAGCATTTCAGGTAGCAGCTGATTCATAAGAAAAGAAAAGCCTGGGGAGCAAAGAAAAAACTGCACTCTTACTCTGTTCTTCTCATAGTAACAAATAAACATTCCATTTTTGTAATAAAATACTTTAAAACTTTCCAAGGAAATAAAACAATAACTATGCACATTAACAATTATTTTAAATTAAAGGAACACACAGCTCTAGGGATAGCATCAGAGACCAGAAGTCTCATACATCACTTTGTGGTCACACACAAACTCTGGCCAGACCCTGCAACAGAAATTCACTTCAGTGAATCTCAACCTTTAAATGCTCACAACAAGCCTAATTATTAAGCCTGTAATTTCACATTGAACTTTCAGAATGACTAGGTTGGAAGAGACCTTAAAGATCTCAGGGAGCTGTTTTCTTTTTAGCCAACACTATGAAATAGTTTAACTTCTGGCTATAATTTTCCTAGAACTTTGCATCAGTCTGGTATCTTTTGTGGCGCTGATTCTGTGGCCGAGCTGCCCTTTTCAGAGGGGAAAAAAAAAAAAAACAAACAAACAAAAAAAAAAAAAACCCAAAAAAAACCAAAAAAAAAAAAACAACCCCAAAAGTCATAATTGGCATGTGGTATCTGCTGGTTACTCGTTATGGAGTTTCAAGTGATTTCGGCAGTGGGATTTCAAAGGGGCAGAGCCGCGCATAGCTCCTGGGTGAGCCAGGTCAGTCACCTCATGTACAGCACTCTAATTAACCCCAGCTCTCTAATCCAATAAAAACAGCCAGCCCAGAGCCTGCAGCCCCAGCTGGCAGCTCTGTCCCCCTGTCCCCAGGAGCAGCCCAGGTCCCTCTGTGTGTGACTGACAGGGTGGCAGCCACACTCAAGCTGTCCCTCTGCTCCCAGGAGCCAGGCAATCCCCAAAAACCCCTTGCCAGGCTTTCCCAGCCTGCAGCCAGGTCAGGGCAGTGACAATAAAGCAATCTGGTTCTGTGAGATGCTGTGGTTCCTCCCAGTCAAACCTCTGCTGTCTATTTTGGGAGGTGTCCCTGTCTCCGCGCTGTCACTTCAGATGAGCGCGCAGCTGTTCTGAAGGCTTTGTACCTCAGCTCCTCCCTCCACCACATCCAGCTCTGCTGCTTTTTCCCCTCCTTCTTTGCATGAGTTACCTTAGGTGCCAGGAGAGTTCCCTCCCAGAATTTATTGTAGCGATCTTAATTAAATTAATATTCCTGAGTGCAGGGCTGCTGGGATCTGAGGCTGGTGTGAGGTTCATCGACTTTCACTTAGAGGGTAAAGTTTCCAGTTTTCACTCTCACAAGGCAATATGAAAAATTTATGACAGAAGCAGGAGAACTCTTGCTAGAGGCAATGACATCCCTGTGCAATTAAAACACTTTCAAGTGTCTTTTTTTCCTCCATTCTCCTTCCACTCATCTTAGAAAACAATATACAGAGCAACTTTATCCTGCACTGTAAGTTTTTGAGTTAAAGATCTGTAGGCAGTTGACAAATTATAACCTGATCATAAAAAATTTCTTACAGTTTGAAATGTTACATATTGTACAAGGTTATGGCCAGATGGTAAGGAGGTTTTTCTTTCCTCTGTTTTTTTTTTTTTTTTAATTATTTCTTCTGGTAAGAAAAACAGTTTAAAGCTTTCAAGCAACAGAAGAAACTCCCTTCACAAATAGAAACAGAGACCTTGCCTGCACTCGTTGGAGATGGCAGATTTTACTGAACCCCTCCATGAGCAGCTGTGGCAAAGGGCAAGGCTGGGTTTGAGGGTCCCAAGCTCCAGGGATGCTGCCAGGACATCCCAAGGGCCAGGTTGTGCTGGGCACCCACATCCTGCAGCTCCATCCTCCTAAACCCTCTCAGAGGGGCAAACATTCAGAGCATCAGGAGACAGAGCCCTTGGACAAACCCCTCCAGATCTGAAAGCCACAAGTTTGACTCTGAGCAGCCCTGGGATGGGATGCCTCTGAAATAAACCCGCTTCATTCTCTCTGATTTTGCAGAGCTGAGCAAGGGAGAGCTTTGGGGCAGTCAGCTTCTTTGTAAACCAACATTCAACTATTGCTGTGACTGCAAACTATGGGGAATAAAGCAACAATAAATACTTAATAACCAACACAATGCAATGGTTCTTTCTTACCTCACCAGAGGACATAATTTTTTGCACAGTGCATTGCAGAGCACACTGCAGTAACCAGAGCTAACTCTGCAACTTGGGAACAACAGAGACTGTTCTTTCCATGACCATGTAAAATTCTCCTTAAAAGCAGGTGCCCTGAGAGAAAAATTTACTTTAGTAGCCCATGCTTAATTCTGAACATGCTAATCCTTGTTACCTCTGGATAGCCAACATCACTGCAATGCAGTGATCTATAAAAGAAAATACTGACTGTTATTGCTGAAATCAGGAATAATGGGAAAGGACAGTTATGACTTCTTAAACTCACTTCAGAACTTAAACCTGAGTGATGCAAATAATGTAAATATCACAAATAACCACCAGCTGATCTAAGCAGCAGAGCAATATTGTTTTAAATGCTGTCTCACTCTGATCATAATGGCAGTAATACAAATCGGGTGTGGATTATAGTTGCAGAAAGTTGCACATGGTGAAAGATTATGATTGTAAATTTACTTTTATTTTAAGATAAATCTACTGTTTTGTCTTTGGAAAGCTTTAAGAAACCCTTATTCCAGCCTCATATTGACTCTGTCCCTGCCCTGCCACCACTTCTCTCTTTCTTCCTCTCTCTGTAAATTCAGTCTCTCTTTGGACAACATTTCAGGATTAGAGTGTTGCCCACAGCCATCTCAGGGACCCCAAGCAATAAACACCCAAAGGAACCAACAACCCAGGGCTCCATTCTCAGTCACAAGTCCCATGGATCCATGGTGGGACACAGCAAAGCTCCCCTGGACCCAGCTGACCCTGAGCAGTGGCAGGTTCTGCCTTGCCAAGCGCAGGAGAGTTGGAGCAATGCCTGTCCCTGGCTCAGGGCAGCACAGTCTATATTGAGGGAGCACTAAAGGCTAATCTAACCCTCCTGTGAGCACTCTGGTGTGGGCCAGAGAACTCGGGCAGCTCCTGAAATGGGACAGCACATCTTTGGTGTGAACTAGATGAACATCAACACAAAGGAAAACACAAACAATGAACAGTCACACCAAACAGAAAGGTCTCCCTGCTGCCTTTCGCTACTGCCAGTGACTGGTACCCACCTCTCACCAGACATTTTGATAATGTGCTCTTTCAGCAGTGGTCTTCCATAATTTTCTCTGCCACACAGGCCCCTTTTCTCATTCCCAACTGTGTACTTAAGGCTCAACCACTCGGTTGAGTGGTTGAGCCTTAAGTACAATAAAACGCAACAGCAAGCAGAATTTTCTTACCTTAGAGAGGCTTTTTCATGGCACTATGCAAGAACAGCTCAGCAGCAAGGCTGGCAACCAGTACTTCTTGGGGCAGAAGCTCCTCCTTAAGCCCTCCTTGCTAATTACCCCAAGCTGCATTGAATAAAACAGCTTCAGGTGTGTAAGGCTTTCAGGTGTTACTAATGAAGGACTGTAATGAAGGGCAATAGTTTTCAGGTGAAAGTTGTAAAAGGACATAACGATAGCCCTTGAAGCCAGAAGTAAAGGAAAATAAAGTGTATTTCATTATCAGCAGGGACATCTCGTGAGAGAAACATAGGCTGGGCTCCAGGGTGGGGCCCAAAACCAGATAGTGCCTGGGTCCCTCATTAATATGTGGATATTTCTGAATCAGTGCTTAAGGCACCAGAGAATGGCCTCAAACAGAACTTGTAGCTCCAGGGAGGGAGGAGAGAAATCACAGCTTTTTGAATGCCATTTTAAGAGCTGAAGCTGAGTGAAACACCACACAACCATCAAATCTGCGACAAAGAGGAAACAAGCAAGGTGCTATCATAGGGCAGAGCTCTGAGAAGGACTGACCCCACATCATGTACAATAATCCTCTCACTCAGAGCTTGAACATATGCAAAAGAAGTAATATTTGATATATAAGGTAGCTGAAATGTCAGTTCACTGGACAAGGAAGAGAAGACTGTGATATTGCCTTTTTTGAATGCACCAAAGTATTAAACTTCCCATCTGAAGTAACCTTGAACCTGTTCTAACCATACTGCCAAGAGACGCCTACAATAGAAACACAAAGATAAACAGAGATATCAGCTCAAAGTTGAATTTGGAAGAAAAGGATAACCACTGGATACAGTAGCTTATTATTGTGTAGGTGGAGATGACAACACAAAATACAAAGAAGCAGGAACTCCTTTGCTGTCTCCAAAACATCCCTGCTAACACTTTGTGCTCCTGAGCAGTGAGGACTGCTTTGCCTAGCAAAAAATCAGGCAAACTGTGAGTCATTTCTTTCCCCTAACTAAGAATTCCTATAACCAAACTGTGACAGTTTTAACATCTTCCCTTCTTTTCTAAAATAAAGATAGGGGTTTTAAACACACACACACAAAGCCCACTCTTCTATGCAATCCCCTCACCTGGAAGTTGCCATCCCCACGGCTGGAGGCAATCAAGGCTATCACCTTCAGCAAAAATTGAGATCTACTCAACAAGCTCTGTATTAACTTCAGCTGAACACAGGCACAGAAATGTCCTGGAGTATTTCAGCTGCTTTTAAAGTGAATGCATATTTCTGTCCCAAATTAGAGAAATATGACAGTAGAGCACCAGATTGGTTAGAAGGTCTGGGCTCTCATACCTCTGTCATAAATGTCACGGAAAATCTATCAAACCTCCAACGTTTCTGTGTAAATGGGGAATGCAGGACTGCTTCCCATGGTAAGGGATTTCTGAGGGTAACAGCTTCAGAGCACACAAGCACCTCAAATAACACTGCAGTCAGGACCTACACCAAATAAATAAGGGATAAATTGGACAAAACCTGAGACAGGCATCTTCCCTTCTTCTGACACTCTCTCCCCCAGCCAGTGGACAGATTAACTCCAACAGCTGCTGCAGCCTAGTTAACGAAGGCAGGAATTCAGGGCACCAAGGGCAATTGATACTGCATTATATATTTTGCCAATTTAGCCTCAGTGAAGAAATCTATACTCCCCATCTGCACAGGGTTTTGCTAACACAGCACAAGACAAATAGTAACCACCAGCTGTAATAAGTGAAGTGAGGGATGAAGGAATTCGTGGAGTTCAGGATAGTTTCCCAAAGGTCAGAAGCTCATATCACCAAAACAGTACTGGGGGAGATGTGGGACTTCCCTGAGAGAGCAAATACAAGCCCAAATGGAAGAATTCTGTGTGAGAGACTGTATAGTAATTGGTGTCATGGAAAAAACCCTCTCTTTTCAAGGCAGAAGAAACAGACAAGATGATGGAGGTTATAAAAAGCATCTTGCACTGTAACTGACCTTGAAACCCTTCTTTTCTCTCAGCCTGATTAAGGGAAAAATACTTAGTTAGACACTCTCTTTGTCCTCCACATGGATAAGCACAAGAAATAGGGGAAAAAAAAAAAAAAAAAAAAGGAGGAGGAGAAGAGGAAGAGAAAATCAATACAAGCTGTCTTCAGTTTAACCAGAATGTTACAGTGAATAGGTTTATGAAACCTCCAGTAAAGAGGAGCACAATTGCTCCCACAACAGCAGAAGTTGCTAAATTTTAGTGTAGTGTAACTTTCTAAGGTGTCATATAACAAAAAGAAAATGCAGGTGTTCTTACTGTCCAAGGACAGTACTTGTATTAGAGTGTATAAATTACCAACCTGGAATTAACTCATCTGATCTAATGCAGGGGTTGTGACAGCAATCACTACTCTGTGCTGCACAAGAAAATAAAAAACCTGCCTCACACATGGGAAGAATAAATAGAGATAATGGCAAGCAGCTCTTTCCCTCCCTCTCAGCAAAAAAAGATTTATGCTCTGAAAGAAGAGTTTACACCCCATCAAGTGTTTTTGGTTTAAGTATATGGATTTAAGCTACACAAAACAATAATTGTCTACATTTTCCTGATAAACAGCTTAATGAGCACTGGTGAATTCCTGTCCTTGCTGGTGTCTTGTAGCTGTCAGTCCCACAGGAACATTCTGAGTAGGATGAAAACAGAATCCTGCTCCTGATTTCTCTCTCTTTTCCCTTTCTTCCTTACGTAGCTAGGTATATATTCTCATTGAACCAGCTGCATGATCCTGCCTGACAACAACCAGACAGATACCGAGGAAGAGAAATAGTGGCTATGGAAAATAAGCAGATGGTCTTTCTTTACTATGCAGGTGCTGTTCAGCAATTTTTCCCACCAGTGAAGCTGCTGTATTTTGCACAATGTTTTCCCAATTCACCAGACAATCAGGAGCAGAACAACATGAATGCTCTGTTCTGCTGCGAGGTGCTGAGACAGCAGGTTATCAGTGGTGACTCTGAAGCTTGCTGACATCTGACATGAATTCCTGGCATGCTGACTTTTTAAAAATCGATGGGGACAGACCTCAGAGTAACAGAAATAGCTGTGAAGTTTAACACTGCTGAAACTGTTCAGGCTTGATTGGCTGCTGAACATGGAAGGTCAGAAAGAGGAGCACTGGATCCTCATCAGTAGGAACAGAAGCAGATTATTATGGAAAAAAAAAAAATCACCCTGAAGTTTCATAGCTTACTGTTCCTGTGAAATAGCCGAGATCAGGAGATGCATAATGTGCAGCAGACCTCTTCTTTATTAATACAACCTTAAGCTAAGGATGAAAAATGTATATTGGCATACAGAAAGGCTCAATGGAGTGTTATAAAGCCATTGCTTGACCTCCATTTTTTGATAATTTTAAAGCAGTTCCTAAAAACTTTTTTTAAAGGAAACACTTTAGCCACAGAAAGATTGTTGATGTTAATTAGACTGCACTATTTGGAGTGGAAGGGGGGAGGGAACTGTTAAGCTCCAGGAGAAAAGTACCTATAAATTTAAGTTTTGCTTAAAACATGGATGTAGTCTCTTTGCCTTCTTAATAAAGCAAGTATCTCTTCAATCTAGAGCAAATTGCACCCTCAAAACTGCAAACCACCTGCCTGCAGAACGCATGAAGCACAATTCCTCATTTATCTCACTCATTTATACAAGCTAAGAAGGCCCACATAGAGAGAAACACCCATATAGTCAATGGAAATGTAAAAGAAAGTCAGCAAACTCCTTTGTAAGGCTGTCAGAAAATTTTAAAAATCAAGAAAAAATTGGAATTTTCCTTTCTAAACACAAATAGGAATGAAACCTAGATGACAGAAATTGCTGACAGAAGAGGGTGAAAACATTTCCATCACTATTTTTCAAAAGGACCTTGCACTTACAGGTCAAAAAAAGGCCTCATGCTTTAGAACATTAGTACAGTAATCATACTAATACATTTTATTGAAACTTAGTAAAAGGACATTGTCAAGTGCTTTTATGCAGTTTCTAATGTAGGTGTTTCGCTCTCCACTGATTGTATAATAACCTCTCAACAGTTTGAAAATAACATCTCTCTCTCTCTCTGTTCCCCTTGTTGGTAAACAGTTTCTGCAGTTATGGACCATGAGCCAGCATGGTAATGGACTTCTAAATTCAGGAGCACTCAAAAGTGTATCAGTGCTAACAACTAAAGTAACAAATCCTTAGCTTGTGTTCCTTGAACTTCAGCCTCTGCACTCACATGTTTGTGCTGTTGTACTAACATTATTTTTTTTTTACTTATCTCCTCAGTTAAAGCGATATTTTTTTTCATATATTGCATAGCGTGCCATGTCTCCAAATGGAGTTTTGCATTGATTACTGGTACCATGGCATGCAGGATGCCCATTCTGGCAGGGAGTGTGGGGTCAGAGTGCCACCATCCAACCCTTCCCTGTGTTTGAGCAGCCCAGGAGAGAAGGACCCTCCAAGAGCCGTGTGCTTTAGAAGCTTCCCAGCAGCTCTCTCATAAAAAGCAGACCTGTTGCCAGCTGTTGGGTGCACATTTTTCTCCCTCATAAGAGAGGGACTTCTTCTCAGTGTGGACTCTCTCCTTTACCTGGCTCACTGCTTTCCAGCTGCTGAAGGGTTCTGCTGGTCTGTAGGGGAACAATCTACTGCCTGTCCCTTAAGTGTGTCAGAAAACAAGGACCACATACACCGTGTTAGGGGAGAGGCTCTGGACAGGCCTTTCTGATCTCTGCAGAGTGAGGCCTCACATTATGGATGGCCAATGTGCTGCTCAAACCATGAGATAACACCTCTAATCTCCTTGCCATGTAAATCTGCATGGCCACCATGGAACTCCTGCACCAAAGTGCCTATTCCACTCTCCCAGCACATTCTCTCCAACCATTCCATGCCCTTGCTATTTAAATGCCTGATGATTGGAGATCCAGTGAGCTGAAATTACCCTATTTAAAAATATCCCTAGTAGGGAGATGCCCAATTTATTTACTCTCAGAGAATTTTCTTTTGAACATTATTTTGTTCAATACCATTAAGTCAAAGCATTTAAAAGTGAAACCAACAAAAGCATATAGAAACAGAATGCTAATGATTTGCCCCAGAGAGGAGAGGTCTTTTGAGTGATTTCCAGCCTTATAGGAAAGCAACTTTCCCTTTTAAAGTAAAACAAAATTTTCAGGTCAGCCCATCCAACTCAGGTTTGCACAAAGTTACTCCTGCTGCAGTTTAAATCTTACTCAGCTGTCTTCTGGCTTACTCCAGTGATTCCCCAGAGTTGTGGGAATAAAGTGAGTAAAATTTTCTGTAGATACAAAAACTGAAGATTTCAAAAGCCTAAAGCTTTTCAGTGGACACATCGTTAATTGCCAACTAACCACTTGGGGATAACCATTTTTCAAGGTATCTGTACATGACCCAGTTCAGGGTTTATTTTTAGACTACCAGATTCTAGAAGTTTTTGGATACAATATATGATGAAACCAATCCCAGACAGCAAAAATAAAAATCAGAGCAAATGTGACTGAGCACAACAACAATAAAGATTGCATGGATCAGAACATACAATACCCTGGGCAAGATCCTCCTGGATTTTTTTTTGAATAACAAGCCGTCCCTTTTGAATAGAACATTCAATACATTCCTGCAAAATTTGTGGGATTCGTGGGATATGTCCTGCATCTCCAATGTCTCTGCAGAGCCTCTGAAGTGTTTTTCATGGTTAAATCCCTAGTGCCAGACTCTTCAGCTAATCAGATCATCAATTCCTAGTGTGCCTATTTCTGGAAATATGAACAATTCCCTGTGTCTGTAATGCCAAGCTCCTCTCTCAGATGTTATGCCTCCTACTAAAACAAACAGAGATATTTATGGCAGATATCACTGAAATACAGGAGAGACAACAAAACCCAGAAAGATTAAAAAAACGTGATTTAAAACTAAAATCCATTTTGGGAAGACAAAACCACACAGTATAAGTGTCCTTTTGTTATTTCTGCTTTTTTAAGACAGTAGATGCCATGCATAATACAGATTTTTGGTTCTGTGCTGTTGACAGCATTTAAGAAAATAAAAATCTCACAAAACCAAGAAATTCTTTAGATTTGAAATTCTGTGAATCTTACCAGATGGATGCCTTAGTGTGTGAGAGAAATATTCTGACTATAAATGTCGGCATTGGAGCGTTGCCTCAAATTGAAAGTTTAGAAGCAATTGAATCCCTCTGCTTCCCTCTCCCAATCTATGCTTCCAAAAAATAATCAAGGACTCATCAGATCCCAAGGACAGTGCATTATTTCAAGAATGGTGAATGCCTAGAGACATAAACTCTTTTATTGTCAAGTGACTTACAATACGTGGGCAACAAATAAACCCAGGAAAGATCTGGATTGAGCAAGAACAGATTTCCTTACATGATAAAGGGCAATATTCACTAAAAATGTGAGAGAATCAGATTCTCATCTAGCAACAATGAATTTAAAAGTGAGAGAAGTGTAGGAGCAGTCTTAAATCCTGAGTCACAGGCATGGCTTGGCTGCTGTGTAAACTTAGGCTGGTGTTTTGGAAGTGTACATGGCAAAGGATGCAATATTCCTTGCCCTGATACTGGTGCAAAACTTTAAATTCTTCAGCTCAGCTCCCACAAGATTTCTCAAAAATCAGTCAGAGCAGCCAATGCCCAAGTTCCAGGACAGGCTGGATGCTGATAGCAGCTCCAGAGGCACTGCAAGGAGCTCAGGGTCACCAGGGAGAGTGGATGTGCCTCAAAGAGGACATCAGGAACATCCAGGATAGTGCTGGAGGCCTCCCCAGTCCCCAGAGCTCTGTGCAATCAGGATTGAGATGAGGCAGTTTAAAGATACACAACCATCTCTTCCTCTGGGCTTTCAGTCCTTACAGCACAGGGCACAGCCAAGCCTGTCCAGCTCACAGTTCAGTGTTTAATTCATGTCTCCCTCCAGACAAACTGGTACTTTATCAAGTCATTCTTGCAACTTCTAAATAGATTTAAAGGCACCAAGACCACAAAGTCTGAAAATTAATAAGTGAGTTCAGGCAAAATCACTTTTTTAGTAATTAAACCTGAGCAAGGAGGTAATATTAAATGTGTTTCATGTACTTATTATTTTAAAATTTTATTGGCCTATTGTATTGAAATATCCCTCATTCTCTTTGATTTGATTACATAATAATCATTCCACTGCTACCTAACACAAATAGGGAATGACTTTATAATCCAGGCCCTTTTTCCAGGTATTCTGTAAAGTGAACAGTGACACAACACCTCAGAGAACAGTAAGGCCCTTGATTTTCATTCCAGAGAGTCAAAGTTCTATGTTTGGATTTAATAGTAGTTAATTATTACAGATAACAATGTAGCTTTTTAACAGTCATGAATTAATTTACTTTAATAGACAAAAAAAAAATTTAATTACCCAGAAAATGACTATTGAGGTGGCAGGCTGTGGTGGTTTAACCTGACTGAAACCAGTTTTAAGCTCAGCATCCATCACAGATTTGAGAGAGCACATCCACCATCCCAGCTCAGCCAGACCCCAGCACTGGGGCTGTGTCAGAGAGCAGGATGAGAGCCTGGGACTCTGCTCCCACTCCCTGCTTTCCCAAGGCTCTCTGCACTGCAGCCCCCATCTCTGGGGCAGGATAACACAGCGAGGACAGCTGGGCAGGGCAGGTACTGTGCAAAACATGAGAACAGAAACATCAGTGGCACTGAGGACGGCCTCTGATCTCAGCAACCCAGGGAGCTGCTGTCCACGAGCACTGAGTACCCTGTGAAGAGAAACACTAAAAGAAAGCAAGAAAGCACTGTCCTTTACTGGCCCCTTTGATTTTATCACCTGTCACAGCATCAAGTGCTCCTTTCAAAATTTGTGAGACTTGAAATATTATGGCCACACAACACTAGACTAAGAAAAGGACCTTTTACCTTTTTTTTTCTCCCCCTAGGTAAGCAGGATATCAGGAGCAAAAAGTATCACATTTGTGAAATCTTTATCAACATTAATTCTGAGGACAGAGATACTATAAGGAAAAAGAATTTGTCTCTGCTGATTTGCTGTGTTTTTGACACTGCTTTATTCTCCTCAAAGCTGATTCTAGGTATTAAATACATCAAATGTCAGCCTGCTGTCTTTTCAGGACTCTAATTTTGCCATTGACTTGGAAAAAAAAAATATTAAGTTCCCATTAGCTTCTATTAAGAGCCCAGACTCGAAAGAACAAAGATTAAGAATTAAAGCAATGATAATATTAGGTTTTGCTTTATGCCTTTTCCCTTATAATATCTAGGCTTTTCATGATACCATTCAAGGGTGTGTAAGAATAATCTTTTTTTGTTTTAGGTCAGTCTAATGCAATATCTATCTCCACAGAACTGCAATGGGATTTATGTGAAAAAGTTACTAAACCTGGGGTTGTGCAGTCAGCCTTCTTCAGGATTTATGAAAAAGCAAGGACATTTCTCTATGGACATTTTTGAAGTCTTCTAATTTGCAGAGAAAACTTGCTTGTGGATCAGAATTCTGCAGTGCCAAGCCCAGAAACAGAGACAGCCACCATCCCCATCCCAGCACCCCAAAGACAGGCTGTGCTCCCCCTGGGCCTGAGATGCTTGTCCTGAAGCATATTTCAAATAAAGGACTGACTATTTGGAACTATACAAATGGGAGACAGAAAACACAGATGCAATAAAACAAACAAAAAATAATGCAGTGGAAGAAGCCTAGACACAGATGAAGATTTTGTTGTGAGAATGTGAAAGAACTGGGCAGGAATTTTGGACAAAGCAGTGCCTGGAAAGGTGCTCAGCTGTGGATATAAGACATAAACCTCAGAGCAGTTTTCATCAATAATCAGGTTAGCTAGGCCTGTGCAATAAACACATTAGGTGCAACCTGGCTGGTTTTCAGTTTTTCTACCAAGGAAAAAGAGCACAGAAGACCTCATGTTTCATTTTAAATTTGAGGAACAAAGGTTTGCTGACAGACCAAAACACACCTGAGCAAAAGCACACTCAGTCCATCTCAAGAGTTGCATAAAGCAGAGCTACTGTCTTCTGAGCAGCTGATTTCCATTTAATACATGTACACACACACACACATATATATACACATGCATATATACATATACACATATATATATTTATAAGTATGGTGAGAACAAAGACTACCATCCTCCAGAAGTACCAGAATGTTCATGAGGGAAGCCACTTCCAAGGAGCTGGTCTCCGTAAGCAAAATGCTTGTTATTTTATTAACATTTTGAGGACTTAAAGGCACCTCACAAGAGCATATACTCACATAGGAAAGATGCTTCTAACTTAAAATCAAATTATTCACCTGATAGATCTCCAAGCCTTTCACAGCACTGAAATTCAGTTCTCTTAATGAGGATCAGTAATTGTAGATTCAAAGACTGCCCAAACCAGCCAGCAGGAGATAATATGTAATATGTAACCACAGGAAAAGCAAACTGGAAAAAGAAAGACCACTGGCTTTCATAAATCATTTTTTGACAGGAAGGTTATTTATCATGGGAAATAAGCTTAATCAATAATAGAGTGAAACCAACCTTAATAAAAAAGGGAATCAAGCTCTGTTCTGTTAGAGCATTATAATTAATGTGGGTAGGGGGAGCGAGAAGAGGCAGAAAGAATTGTTACAGAGAATTGTTATTATCCTGACAAATGGATTCTGGATTGTTGCTAAAAGTTCATTTTCATCCAGCAGCTTTGAATGAGAAAGGATCAAGGAGTGCATTTTGTTTTCCTAGAAGTAATGAGAAATTTTGAGGGAGGTGCTCAATGAAGGAAGAGTTATGCAAGGGATGAATATATTTTGCTTTGATCTCAAGGGAATGATGTAACCAATCGTGACTATATTAAACATCAGCTTTCTTAAAAGATGTGGGAATACCATGTTTTTCTCAATTTATTTTTATATACAAACCAAGCGTTAGTTTTTCCAAAAGTCATAGTTTTTGTTTTGAGTTGATTAATTTTACAAATATGAGAAGAAAGGAAAAGCACTCTAGAGAAATTTCAGAAGACTGATGAAAAGAAATGATTTCATCTACATTAAAACACAAACACTTGTGTATTATAGTTATTGTTTTGTTCAGTCACTTTTCATTTATCTTTCCAACTATTTTTATTGATAGATGATAATTACATCAGATTTTGAAAAAATTTAGCAAATTTTCTGAAAAATATTGCAAAACTTCCTCTGCAAAAGGAAGTACATGTAAGTATAGTGTTCACAGCTATCCCAGAGGGAATATATCTCCCAACCATAAATCATTTATCTCAATCCACTTGGCCACATCATCAACATAAAGGAATAGTGTTGTTCATGCTTAATTAAAAAAAATAAATTAACACATAATTTCTAATTGAAGCAAAATCAAAAATTGAAAGAAATACCAGTCCCTAAGGGAAGTAACAAAGAAGCTGCAATTTTCTGTGGAGGACATACAGGTACATTAACTCAAAAAGTACATTGAGAGGGAGAAAGAAAATATGTGTAAAGAATGATGAAAATGGGAATGGAGGAATGAACAACAAATTTGCTGGACTGACTCAGATTCTGTATTTCAGTTATGATGTCCAAAATTCCTGAAACCTGGAAGCAACTGTCTACCAAAATAAAAAAACAACAAAAAACCCCAAACAAGCAAACAAACAAACAAACCAAAAACCCAAACCCCAATACTGCAAAGGTTTTAATAATTTAACAATCAATGTAATGATTAGCATGCCTAGCCTAAACTTTTGGATTTCAGGAGAGTGGCTCTTTTGCCTCTAAAGCAGACATTCTGTTCCTGTTCCCAAAGCCCTTCTGAGCTCCACTCAGTATTCCACTGACTATTCACACACAATCTACGGACAAGCCACAGGTCAGGAAAAGCAGAGTAGCAAAATAATTCTTATCCAGGAGATCATTTGAAAGCCTCTTAAAGTGTTCCCAGACAATTTGTGAAGGGGGAGAAAAAGATTATGAGGTATCCTACCTGTTACAAATTATTCAGCAGCTCAGAAAGTCACTCATTTCTAGAATAGAGTGGTTGAAAACAACAGAATTTTTGATGATTTATTGTGAAATTCTTAACTTTTTATTTTATCAGAGGATAAAAAAAATGTTTTCAGGTAACTTTTTACACAAGCCCTACTCTGTATTAATTTCAGCTTTTTTTCTGCTTGATCCTACCAGCATTAAACTGGCAATGTTCCTGAGAACAAGGAACAAGCTGGATCAGGACCCCTCTTCTTCAGGAACTCCTTATTTTCCCCACTTTGTGTCAATAAGTTATCTCAAAACTGGAGTAACTTAGACATAAAGGAAGTATAAATATAAGATTTCAAAGTGTTGTACTCTAGGCTAAATTCTTCTTCCGGTTCCACTGGGAAGAGTTTCAAAACCCAATGCATGAAACCAGCCCAGAGTTCAGCCTGCTCCTGCTTCCCCATCCAGCATTGCAACCCTGCCACAGCTTCTCAGCTGAAATTAAACACTCAGCATCCCTTCCTTCCCATTCTGTTCTGTGCACAGCCTCAGTGAGGTAGAGCTGGGCTACTGTTAATTGAATTAAGTGGGAGAATGGAGAAGAGAACACCTCACTCCTGTGTTATTGACAGTCAGCACAGCACCCACTGGTCCCTCATCCATTCCCTGTGGAGAATGCAGCACTTTAATCATGCTCACTGCAGCACTGGGAATGTGCTTCCTGCTCCTTTTACACCTCCACATTCAGGTGTGTTCTCTCTATCTCTTCCAGAAACGCATGGATTGCTCTCCTCATTGCAAACGTGGACCACACAGAAGTGGAACCCAGTTCTATATTGATATGCACTTTTTTACACAAGTCATTAGAACTGCAGAAGAGGAATCCTTTTTCTGCTGGGAGAGACATGGCAATAGTGATTGACCATTCTTTTTCCTGGCTTGCTTGCAATAAAACACTTATTCATAATGCATGTTTAGTGCTGCAGGTGGCATTGTTACTGTTCAAAGAACCCTACTCAGCACATAATGTGGTTGGCACTTCATCTTCCTGAAAATGAATCTTGAAAACTTCTTGAATTATATATCTCCTCCTGCTTTTCAGTAGATCCATAATTTCCTTCAGAAGATGGATTGCAGATAGCAGCACTGATGAGAATTAAACTAGCAAGGTTCATGTTAAGAACATAGTCAGTAAATCAAAAACTGAAAGTAATGTCAGAGATTCAAAATTGTAGACTGACAATATCCTGAGATGCTGCTTATGATGGAGTCTGGTAATGAAGTCATGAGGTTAAACATCAGCCTTTCATAGATACCCACCTGCTCAAGTACCAGAAACCTGCACTCCCCTCCTAGGAACTGTGAATTCACTCTTGCTGCTTATATGGAGAAGGACCCCTCAGTCAACTAATTCTAAAAGGAAGAGACTGTATGCAGCAAAAGCCATAGAGCTGCTCCCTCCAAATGCCAATAAACAATGCCAATAAACACAAAGAGATTTAGGAAGTTACCACTGGGGATATTCTCCTGCATCACAAAGCTACATGTTCAACCAATGGAAAAAACCTCTTTATCTTCAGAATTTTTAAATACCCATAAAAACTGTCACTCCAAAACAATCATATTCACCTTTAAGAGTAATTGTATTGATCCTGAAAAATTTAATTGAAGTTTAACTGAAAGAATTCATTAGTGATACTTGGCACCCATATCAATGTATTGGAGAAACCTATTCCTAACCCCTTCTGTTTTGCTGGTGAATAACCCTGCCAAAATCCATTTCATACCAATTCCTCCAGCTATGGATGTGAAGCAGATATTCTGCTCCAGTGCTTGTCTCCTTATGATGTCTGTAGGATAGTGAAGACCTCCAAGAAAGGTAGAAAAGAGGATTCACATCCCATATATTTTATATTTCTGACATCAATTACATGCCCACTCCCTTCCTTGTGTCATAAACTGTTCTACTTCTCTGTTCACAAATAATTTGCTGAGGAGGACCACACATAGGGTAAATACTTGTTTCAATAATCAGAGATTTGGCTGTTGATGTTAGTGGGAGCCTTGCAGCTCTGTCTCTGTGCATGCACAGACTCTCCACCCCTGTGCAGGGCTTTAGGCCTTCAGGAGTGTCAGGCTCAGGAAATTGATGGGCTGTGTTCCCATCTCAGAGCATCCACATCTCTCTCTAAGGGATTGATGTGCAGAAACCAACATGTGGCAGGATAAGACACTATCCTTAGTTTATGGAGGTAACCACGTTAGACCATGAAATGCTCAGCATTAGAAAGCTCACATCTACATGCAGCAATTTCCCTTTTTTAATAAAGAGGTGTTTGCATTCTCACATGAATTTAGTCCTTGTGGAAACAGCTCTAAGCATCCCATTTCTTGTTTACCTACAGAAGTTACACAGGACCAATGGAAGCACTGTGACTGTCCTCCAGAGTCCACCAAAACCTCTCAGCCTTGGCCAGGACAAGAGGGTAATTCAAACTTTGTGTCAATAAAATCATCACAAGCTCACTGAAGTTTCCCAGTGCAATGGTGAATTCAGGGGCATATCAAATAGGGGCTAAATCAAATTCAGCAATTTTCCACTGCTCTGATACATGCTTCCAAAAGAAGAAGAATTTAACAAACCAGAGCTTCAGTTGATATAAATCAGCCCCATTCCACTGAAGCTAATGCAGCTGCATTGATTCACAGCCACTGAAGTCTTGGACTCTGGTCTCAGAAATATGATAGAGATTCCATTTGCTAATGTAAATGTATATTGATGGTTTATCACGTAAATTTGTTCAGGAAAATGCATGAATCAGTGCTGCTTTTTTAGTAATAAATCGCCATAACAGGTAGGAATAAGTTTTGAGCTTTTAAAGAACCCGATATATGCACTTCAGTCACGCAGTAATTCTGCAAGTACTCCCTTGCTTTGTAAAACGCCTTTTTCCTTAGTGCCCCTCTTGATGCAAGCCCAGAAATTGCACCACCACTCCTATGACTGTAGACAACAAATTTAAAATACCCTTAATTGGAAGCTGAAAAAACTAAGCGTGCTGCACAATGGCTGAGACACAAGACTTATGGTTGTTTACTGTAACACTAAGACAGTCCCATTAACAAGAATGATGGGAAACTGCATCCTGGCATTATTCTTAGCAAAAGACTTGACAAATATGTTTTGTAAATGAAGGAACTACAACAGAGAAAACATATAATACACTTTTCCCCCCTTTTTCCCAGCGAAATGGTTGCATGTTTAATGCTTTATACATTATTCAAGGCTCCATTTTCCAGGGTTCATCAATACCCTAGTCTGCAGCAGCTAGAAGCTTGTAACAACTGACAAATGTAGACAAACATGCTGCTTAACCCAGGAACAGTGGGTCAGAGAACAAACAGGAAAATTTATTGTCTTTGCTATATTACTGTTGGAATGGAGAAGTAAATGAATACCATACGTTATAGCTTATCACTTACAGTATGAGTGTATCATGAACAGCCCAGCATGTCCTACTTAAATAATACTGATGGATAACATGCAGGCAGCTTTTGTTCACTGCTGAGGTTTTGTCTTGTCTACATGTTGTTTATACTTATTTAGGGCTAGAGGGAGAGACAAAAGAATAGCAGGAGCCATGCTAGAGGCTCATACAGCCCCCTTCCTCCACGCAGCCATAATGAATCCAGGCTGTGCCTACCATGGAAAGCTATTGCAGAGAAATATAGAAGCCTTCTTGGGGTAAAAAGCAGATTCCACAAAATATATCCTTAGAGCAGACATTATATTATTTCCCAGCTGCACTTGTAAGCAGCTCTGCAGAGGACAAAGGAGAAAAAGGAGGGGAAAGAAGGTGGTGGCAGGGAGGAATATCAACCTGAGTTTTATTGCCTCTGCCTGCTGGAGAACTGTAGGGAGATTAGCAATAATTTTTATATTCAGCACTGTACCTCTGAAGGTGACTCAAGAACTTGTGTGAACTAGAATTCTAGTGGAGTATAAGCAAACCCCCAGACCTGTGCTGCTGTTTCTGTCCTGCCCTCAGCCTGCTGTTTGGCCAGACCATTCCAGCTGTGCCAGGCAGGCCTGGTGCACCTCTGGATTTCTGCATTAACATCTGCAGCACGATTTCTCAGGTACCTGGTGTGAGGGGATCACTGCCTGAGGATCTCATCCCACACTGCCATCACGCTATTTCAGACTTGATGTCAGTGCTGTGTGAATGGCAAATGGGGAGGAAAAGGCACGGCATGCTTGAAAAATGGAATTCAGAGCCATTTGATATTCATCCTGCTATTGTGCCACAGAAACTGCAGGGCAATGTAGAATTAAGCCCCACATGAAGGAAATAATTTAGCAACATCAGGGATCCTTTTAAATTATGATTAAGCTTTTTGCTATTCAATGGAAAAAATAGATATCAAGCACACCCCCATTCCTCCCTCCCACTCCCCAAAAAACCCCAGTAATTTTTCTTAAGTAATTGAAGGTAGTTGTGACTGAAGGGTTAGATTTATAATTTTTGGTAATTTAAGTCACTTATATTAACCACAGGAATTAATTTGGTCTGACACCTTTGCAAGCAGGTTTTTACCAACAGAAAAAAGATATTCCCAGCCCAACATGAATTAAGTAGTGCTTGTCTACTCACAAAACTGTATCATTTTAATTAAGATTTTGCAGTCACCACTTATTAATTTAAACCTGACCTATATCTCAGTGAGGGAATTTAAACTAACAAGTCAGGTTCCAATAGATTGGAGCTCCTTACACAAATCACAGGGATTTTAATGAAGCAGCTCGATATTCCATCTGTATTTACTCTGGCATGATTTTGTGATGCACGACAAGCCTCCTGTGAAAAGGATTTTAAAAAGAAACCTTGCTTCAAAAAGGAAACAAGATGGGATGAGCTCCAGATGGGACTCAGGTCTCCAGTTCTCAGTGGTCCAAATCTCATATTGGTCAAGATGAGCCTACTCAGCAAAATATCACATAGTGGTGATTTCTCTGTGTGAGTAAATTCATTCTTTAATACCTACTCCTCGTTTTAATTGGTTGATTTATGCTTGGTATAAATGAAGAACACAGATATTTACTCAGATACAGAAAAAAACCCCAAAAAACAAAGAACCCCCACCAAAACCAAAACAATCCAGTCCTTGGACCCTATTTGGGTAAAGAGATTTTTCTTTCCCACTGCCACTTCCCAACATTAATTTTCATGCCAGTATCCCAGAAATCTGTGGTTCTTTAAGGCTGCCATTTGCTTATGCATAACACAGTAAAATTCAGGAGCTGTTCTGGGATGTATTCAACCTGGCTGAACATGGTTTTCCTTTTCAATATAAAAACTGAATTAGCAGGGCTGGCCAACAGGGCTCTATGGAATGACATGAGGAAACTGAGGCTATTTATGACCACCATGGAGAACTGGTATCAATGCTAAAAATTTTGGTTTACTCTGCTATAAACTGAGAAAAGGAACCACCAAAGCTGTTTCCTAATCTTGGGCTGATGATCCAACAATCACTGAATGAAAATATCCAGAAAAGATTGTTAATCCAAAACCTGTTTCCCAAATTTTGGCAGATTTGTTTGGGCATCTTAAATACACCTCTACATTAAATTTGTGCACCTGGTACCTAGTGTGGCATTTCTTTGCCTCCACTGCAGCTCTCTCAGTGCAGTGTCTGTGATTAGGCTGACTATGACAAAACTCAAGCACCAGCTTTGCATTCCAGAAAGTCACCAGACAGCAATCCTGGGATATGACTGCTCATCAAGAGCCTGGTGACATCTGCAGCAGAGCAGATGGTGACGTTCCACAGGTCCTGCTGCAGGGGCTCTCAGTTTTCAAGGCAGTTCTTGTAAATTTGGAAACTTTGATCTACAGTCTTTGCCATCCTCTAGCACTTAGGAAGACGACACAGACAGCTAAGCACAAAAAAGGCCCTTCAAGCACAAAGGGAATGTAAGAATCCCTGCAAAATAACCGAGTGATAAACCCCACACCTTGCTCTAACACATGAGCATTGCCCCTGGCTGTGGCCACTGGCAATGCTGAGTTTGGCTCTGCTGTGTTTGTTTGCCTCTAGTTAAAGGTTATCAGATTTATACCCATTTAAACCCACTCCTGTTCCCCATCCTGCATACACAGCTCATGCACCCCTCTCCCAGTAACCTGGATAACCCCCTCAGGACCCTGTCCAGCCTCTCAGCATCCCCCTAGACCTGCAGGAATCAAATCATTCACTGGCTAGGGACACCAGCACCACCAAGAAGGTTGGGACAACTTCCTGAACCTGTTTGCCACACTCCAGATGTGTCAAATACGTGGTTGGAAGTCAAACATGACTCTGCAGCTGGCAATGTCAGACCTTACAGGTTTACATGGATGCATTATTTTCTGTTATTAAATCCTGCTCATGTTTCCTCCACGATGTGCAGCCACTGTCAGTGCACCTCATGCCTTTGCAAGGTCCATCTAACCCAGCATTAGGAGCACCAAAATAGCAGCTGGAAAATAAACCAGCATCAATTTGGTTCAAAGAGCTGGCAAGCTTGACAGTGACCCAGGTAAATTCCCTTCTGCCCCTTATGACATTCTCATACTACCTCTGGCTTCTGCAATTCATTTGCCTCCTACTTGGAAGCATTTACTGAGAAATAACCTTTATCTTAACTTCTCACCATTCCCCAGGCAAATTTTTATGTTTTCTTACTGTTCCTTCACCCCATGGTATTTAACAATTTTGGTTTCTTGCCTAGGTTCATTCAAAGCCTCAAAGTGCAAAACAAAAATAACGCCAGAAATGTGCAAGTAATGTAATAATTTTTGAAGATGTCCTCTGTGGAACCCAGCTGAAGCAGGGTAGAGGAGGGAAAATTGAGAATGACATAAAACAGACAATGCTAAATGTAAAATAATAGTAAGGGTAGAGCTTTGCTTTATACAATAATTCCTGGTCATTGAAAAACATTATTAATATACAGGGTTAAACACATTTTCAGTTTAGAGGTTCTGGAGCTCAGAAATATCTGCAACCCATAACCTTGCACAGAGAAAGAACCAGGATACAGAGCACAGAGAGGTTCTCTTGCTGAAATTCCTTTTTGAAGAGAATTGTGCCAGACAAGAGCCATCCTTTTGTTCATTAGATATCCAAAAAGAGAGACAGAAAACATTTGAGTGTGTCACACACAACTGGACAGCAGGAAATCTCATACAATTTCTGTGAAAAGGATGGTGAAAAAGAGGATGGGGGGAAATGACAGGTGAATGATGGACACCAAAACCCCACACAAATTCTGCTCACCAGCCGAGAGGAAAATAATGGCCAAAGTCCTGCAGAACTGTAATGCTTCCTCTGATCCCATTTATCAAGGACAAGGGGGCAAAAGTCCTTAAAATGAAACTGCTTGTTGGCTGAGACCCACAGCCAGATTCAGACAGTCACTTCTATGGAGACATTTAATAAAACACCTATTTTGCATTAATTGCTATTTTAAAGTTAATTAATTTAATTATTTTGGTTCTTACTAATTTATTTGCTGTGATGTATATCTGGACAGTTTCAGAAGTGAGGGAAAAAACAGAAGTATAACCTTAAGTTGCCTGAAGTTATGATTCACTATATTTTTGCCTCACTTTTTTATTGCACATAAGTGCAGCCTTACTGTTGCTCATAAACAGGTGTGAATCTGTCCCTGCTATCACACCTAACTATTCCAGGGAAAATAATAGAACCTCTGTAACAGCAGCTGCAGTGATACACCATTTTTTCAGCCTACCTAGTCCTGAGTCAGTTCAAGGGCTGCTATGAACAAAGCTAAAAATACTGAATTTTGCACCACAGGATACTCTAGCCAGATAACAACTTGAATTCATGTTTATTTACCCCTCCGGTTATGTATTAACAGAAGTGTTGTTTCAGAAAGCAACACTGTCTTCTCCTGCTTGTTTTTACATGATCCAAAAGTCCACCAGATGTTTTGCCTCTTTTCCTCTGGTTCTCCAATACTTCTACAACTCCTCAATGCTCTCACAGTCCCTCAAAACCACTCCTGTGGACCTGCAGCTTGTGACTTCGTTTTCCTCTTAAATAATTCTGAAACCTCAACAGTCACACCAAGTACCCAAGGCTTGGGTCCTGCTAAGACACCCCCACCCAGCTGCCACAGGTTCTTTATGTGCTGAGGTGAAGAAAGCACTGAAACATTGCCCTGCTGCTCTCCCTCACCCCCAGGAAGCTCTCAGGTGATGACTGAATGCAAACCTTTGGCTAATATTCACTTTAAAAAAAAAGAATAATAAAGAGCATAAGTCGCTAATTAATTTTTCAGCAGAAGGCATTCTCTTGCCTTCATTCTCTCATTCAAATCAAATTAAATTCTCACAAACAGAAAACTGTAGCTTTATTTTCCTGTTGCTCTGCCTTCATGCCCTCTGCAGGCAGTGCCCCTGGAGGTGCATCATGAACACTTTGTGGTTGCCTGGTGTCTCCTTGAGGAACCTTGGGCTGCTGCTGCCTCCAGACCTTGTTCAGAGGAAAGCCAACAGGAGATCTGGTTTAAATATGTGAACATCAATAATCAGAGGTCTGAGGGTTGAAAAACACTCATTACCCTTTTGGTCATGAGACTCTGCCAGTTTGATATCTGAAATTAATTTTTCTGGGACCTTATCACAGCTTTGCCAGGGCTCCAGATGACATTATGCACTGATGAAAATAAACTTAACTTCTGTTAAGGATACTGGAGACAGCACAGGGCCTTTGGCTGTACACAGTGTTGTTTGGCACTTACTTTAGTGCTTTAACAACCTGAACCTGTCTGACTTTGCTGGTCCCAAAGCAACAGCCATGTTTCATTTCCAAATATTCTGCTGCCTATGTGTACACACACATGTGCCCTGGAGTCTGGAAACTTCAGGACTCAGATCCAGATTTCAGTAACAACAGGGTAAATGAGGAAGGAACTCCATGGAATTATTGCACTGCCTGTTTGGGATTACTCTAAATAACTCTAGAATAATTCAGTTCAAAAATGGTTTATTAAACACCAAAAGATCCCATAAAAAAGGAAAGATGATATGAGATGACTTGGAAGATGTGCAGAGCTAGCTGTGGTTTTAGCACTGTGTACACATGGCACACACAAGTGTTTGCCTTCATTAGCAAGAATCCCATCCCCAGCTTTGATTGGTTTTGTTATTCTCTAAATGAAACATTCATTTTCCAAATTAATCTTCTGCAAAGACAAGGGGCAGAACAGAAGCATTATTGGTCTGAGATCCCCACTGAAGGATATATGAAGAAAAAAACTGATAAATACTTTATAAGTAAAAAAAAGAAAAAGGAAAACAAATTTGAATCAGAAAAGAAAAAGCCCACCCCCAAAATCAAAGGATAAACTCTTCATATCACGAGCTAAAATTCTACTCTGGCTTTTGACGGCTGCTCTTTTTATTATTAAAGGTTTTGTTGAAAGTCTACATTTTGATGTTAACATATGAAAATATGATGACTGGCACAGAAAAACAAACTCATAAATTTCAACTTTAAGTATCTGTTTTAATGCATTATTGTACTTTATTGGTAATATTCCTCTAGCAAATGCTTTTTTTATTATTGTATCCCCTCTTTGCAATAATGAGGAATGCTGTTGACTGGCTTCCATTTTGGGAAATATGAAATCATTGTTTCTTGCTAGCTGTGGGCAAGAAGTAGTTTTCAAACCATGCTAAAGTTGCAAAGGTGTGCTCACAAGAAATATATAGCAAGAAATATGTTAGTACCTTTCATAAATTTTCAATACAGGGATATAGCAAGATCATTTCCAAGCATAAACAGACCCAGCAAAGAAAATATATTATCTTAAATCAGGTATCATTCCCTGGTATGACAAAAGATGGGTTGTTTAACAGCATAAAACAAGCAGACTTCAGCCTAGTACAATATGATAGCTGAGAAAGTTTTAATATTTTACATAAGTAGCCAATCATCTCAGGCTAAATCTTTTATCCTTAACAGAAGCAAAAGGCACATTGGCTTCTGAGAAATATTTGTCTGTCTGCGGGGGAGGTTGTTGAATTAATTCAAAACTTTTTTCAGTAGCTGGCAAAAAATGTTGAAGGGGGAATTGATGCATTTATCCTAAACTGCATAAATAGGACACAGCAGTGGAGCCCACAGACTTTGCGGGAGAAAGAAAACAGGAAGGGCCAGCATGGCCCCAGAAAGTTGTGTCACCCACACAGAGCTTGGGGCACACAACAGGAGCTCACCCAGCAGCCAAATGCCCTTGCTTTCCGTTCTGTCCTTTCTCCAGTTAATTATGCACAGCCCCACCTTGTATTTCACCAAGCCAACCAATAAATGGAAAAGCTCATCAGAGAAATTCTGTCGTGCTGGGCAATAACACCATTAACACAGGTGAGCAAACTCACTGGACAAACCCTATTGTCACAGTGGGGTTTGTGAGTCAGTCCCTTGCACCAGCACCTCACATCTGCCCTGTATTCTGGTGAGCCACAAGCTGCAGAAACTCACCTTTGAGCAAAGCAAAGACCAAGGACTGAATTCTGACACAGAACCAGCCTTTAAGCAAAGCAATAATCCAGGGCTCCCTGGTAAACAAGGTTTTACCTGGTGAGGTGCAGTCCTGCAGTCAGTCTGCATCCACGTCCCCAAACTCAGACATTTTCCTTGGAAGCTGAAAAATACAACATGAGCCTGCAATCAATAAGTTGGCAGTCCTACTGCTGCAGATAGTCAGTAAACAGGTGGTTGAAACCCACCAATTTCAGATATTTGTGCCCTCTTCCAGCTGGTACTGAGGTCCATAATGGAATTGTGTTAATATTTCATATACAGGTCTAAGAGTCTAGATTCCTTTATAGGCAATATTTGCATCATTTTTAAGGTAGCTCCTTTAATTTTTCATATGCAGCGGTTGGTATGAATAATTTAATTACATCCAGAGATCCACTATAAAACCCAGTGATTTAATGACATATTGAAAATTTATTGTAGAAGGTGGCACTGTCCTACTCTAAGCAACAATTGATGGTTTCGGTCTGCTCCCAGTGGATTTGGGCCAATTGTACCATAAAGATCTTTGACACCACCTGGTGAGCCTCAAGGTTTGCTTACAACAGGCACCTATAAGGGAATTTGTTTTTTCTGGTGTTATATTTGCTCTGTGGTCAGATAAAAACCTAAATTTTGGAGGCTTGTAAATCAATGAAAGTTGAAATTCATAGGCTTGAAATACAAGCCTAAATTCAGACATGAATTAAGAGATGTGGCTGTAGAGATGAACAAGTTCCCATTAGCTGTATTTATTTCTGCTGCAGTCATTCTCTGGGGGTTTTTGAGTATAAAACTTTGCCTGCTGCCCAGGTCCTGATCCAAGGTCTGTGAAAGTAATTGGAGACATCCAATTGACATGAGCAGATATAGGTATTGCTCTTAAAAAACCACATCCCATTTTACTTTTTAGACACCTGCTTTGGAAATAGTTTCTCTTAAGTCTCCAGTGACACTATAATCATGAATAATAGAATAAGACAGCTGTATCAAAAACAGGAATGAACTTTATATTTAATTTTTTTTACAGGCATGTATGTGGTCTAACACACATATAACAGTCAGTAATAAATTTGGGTGCATACATATGTGTGTACAAACATAAATTCTTAGCAAATACAACCTTACTGCAGAAGAGCTCCTTGTTTCCCAAGAATTGAGAACCAATGAGGAATTAAGGTCTAAAAATTCAGTCTTTTAAAAATCTGAGAGCAGTAGGCAAATTCTGAGCCAGTCTTAATGTCTATGTCTTGGTTTCAGCCATTTCAGATCTTAATAATGTAATTCTAAGGAAATATAGACACAACATTCAATTTTGCAACACACATTTTTGGCACATTTGTAAAGTTTCAATTTTATCTACAATCTCAATAACAAGTATCGTTATAATGCCAGCTGAAATGAAGAGAGAGCACTGGGGAGCTCCCACAGTGGTCATTTATTACCTACTTTACACAAGCACCTTATCCCATAGTCTGGGATTTCTAACAAGCAATGTGACCGTCCCTACAGGAGATGCAATATTTGACAAATTGGTAAAATGGTAATTTTAATGTTGTCTCAGGGAGTAGATGAAGAGTAAAAAAATCTCTACTTATAGCAGCCACCGGCAGGCATTGAGAATGAAGTGGAATCACAGATATAAACATCAAGGACTAAGGAGAAGGACATTTGTTTAGGCATGGGGTTAGTGTGATAAGTGCTCCCCTCCTTTTGCCCTTTCCAATTAGCAGGTCCTGTCCCAGGTTGTGATCCTGAAAAAAACCCTGTAATTCCATTCTGGGATCTCCCTTCTCTCTCCAGTCCAACATCTCATTATACAATATAGGAAACAATCAATACATCCACCCAACCTTTTTGTGCATCTCCTTTTCTTCCTGACTTTCTGAGGAGCACACCTCCAGTCTGCCTTAGCAATATGTGTTATTCATTAGCAAGAAGTAAAAAAGCCTTGTTATTCTACTATTTGCATTCAATGTGAACATCAATATCACTGCTCAGAGCCATCATTATTTTTTTTTTAAGTCTAGCCTGTAATAAAAATCTAATTACAGTACTACCATGCAAACACATAAAAAAGCCTTCACATAGTCCTGACTCCCTAAAACCTCACAGTCCAAACACGGGACTGTAATGAAGCATAAATAACCAAGTCTTGATCAGAAGCAGCTCTGATTTGTAGCTTCAGTGGGAATAGATAATAATAAACACATGGTAAGTACCTCAAGAAAATTTACATCTCCACCAGACATTAGCATAAGAGGCACAGCTGAAAAGACATGGCTAAACTCACAACTCCTTGCATTTGCTTGTAAACCTGGAATTTGAAAAATGAGATTTGCCCTGACTTGTGAGGCATCCTTCCTTCGTAAATGGAAAGTCCCATCAGTGAACACAGTACCTGAGAGACGTGAAATCCCTGCTCCCCACTCACACCCAGTTACACCCATTACTCCCACTACTCCAAAGGTATTCTGAATCCAGATTCATTCCTGATGACTTCAGATCAATCATGCTATCCCTGCTATCCATTTTCCCAGCATTTCCAACACTCCAAGAGTCCCCATGTGAGCACTGGGGGAAAAAGGCAGCTGCTTGTTTGAGATCCATTTGGAAATGCGGTTCTGCTCAGCAGGAAGATGTGATCCACTTGTTACAGGTTGGAACTGTGGATAGACTTAGCCTGCCTGGTGGTCTTCTCTTCCTGGCATTAATGAGAGAATCCTCCAGGCAAACCTCTTCTCTCACAAAGAAAGTAAAAATCTCTGTCCTTCTTGGCTGGAATGTGTTATTTTCTGTCTGTGAGGGCTGAATGCACAATGACCTGCCTACATGGAAAAAAGGCTCAGACAAGTTTGCTCAAGTCTGTTCACTCAAAGGGCTTCACCTTGAGCTAACATTGTCCACAGGAATTAAGATTACAGATTTTTTTTTTCCTTTATATGTCCTTGTTACCAAGGAGGAAGACAAGGTCACATTAAAGAATAAATAAGTGAAAACCCCCACAAAAATCCCACCCAAATTAGATTTGCAGAAAGCCAAATTTTCAGGTGGACAGTTGCTGAAAAGACGAGCAGTTTATCCTTTAGAAACTTTTAGTTTCATCAAAATTACTTTAACAGCAAGGACAGAGGTGGAGGCAATCCTAAATCCTGAACAATATACAGAATGCCTCCTTTCTGATCCAGCACATTCCACTGACACACAGATAAAGGAACAATTTTGATGAAACTCTTTGCATGGTTAGATTCTGTGTTTGTCTGTTCTCTCCAACATTTTGGTTTTTAACAGACAGATGAATGGGATGACTTTACTTGATTCATTGGCACTGTAAAGCACTGACTTCTTTAACAGCAATCATAAATGGTTTCGAGATATGAAACAAGTGTTGCAGCATGGTCCATTGAGCAGAATGGAGAGCAGTGCCTTCCCCAGTGTCACTGCACATGATATATTTAATGATTGCTACCCTATGTTTGGATCAAAAGTGCTTTTAGACATGGGATTTCATCTTGTTCACACTTTTTGAAAAAGCTACAAAGAGAGTCATAGTTTGATTTTCCATATTCAAAACTCTGAAATGCCTTTTTATACATCAAGTCTTCCTAGCTTCTTTAATTTTCCTTTTAATATATCTGTACAAATATATGATAATAATAAAGTGCAATGCTTAAGCATTAAAAAAATGTTAATTATTGGCTGGAAAAGAACATAGAGTCTGCAACAATTTCAGTTTACTATAGCTATAAATGCATTACACCACCATTCTGCTTGCAGCTGTTCATGAAAGCCACAATATTCTACTGTCGTTCTCAATATCTTGAAACATTTTTCAACAAGCAACATTTAGAAATTATATAGAAAAATGGACTTTTGTTTACCAGAACATTTCAAAATTTTAGTTTCATTTGTTCAGAGATGAAATACAATATTTTTTAAATTCCTAGAAAAATTGTTTTAATAAATTTTTACTTGTTTAGAGTGTTGCATTTCACTATGTGTAACATTTTCAAAGAACATAATCCATTTGGAAAATGTGAAGTACTTCAATACTGTATCAAGCAGATATTTATCTAAATAAATAAATTGATCTGTGGAGGTGTTACAATATCATGTTGTTTTCCTTGAGCAAATTGTTGGGCTTTTTTTCCTTTAATATCTTTATTGGGCTAATGTAGCTGAACAAAAGCTGAACCCCAAAGTTTAAAATAGTAGTGAGATTTTAAATGCAATCTTTGCCCACTAAGGAATATTAGGATAATTTCTCATCTGCAGGAAATAGTATCTTGCCCAATACTCTGAGGGCATCTTTGAACAAATTCAGAAAGTAATTGATAGGATGAGATGACAAGAGAAAACAACCTCATTTGCATCAGGGAAGGTCTGGATTGGATATTCAGAAAAAATTCTTTGCCAAAAGGGCCATCCAGCAGTGGCACAGCTGCCAGGGGACATGGTGGGTCCCCATTACTAGAGAGATGTAAAAGTGGCATTTGGGAGCATGGTTTAGTGCTGGATTCATGGTTGGGCTCCATGGTCATAGAGGGCTTTTTCCACCTAATTGAATGAATAATTTAATTGATTTAAATTAAATTGAATAATTTAATTGAATAATTGAAAACTGACCACCAGGCAACAGTGTGGGGTGAGGATGTCTCTCAGTGACCACGAGCTGACCAAGGGCTCTCCCTGCGCTGTCCATCTCCTGCCTCCCTGTCCCTAAACCTCACTGAGTTCTGTCTGCTGTTGTTCCTGCACACCTGAGGCACAACCACAGAAAGAATTCATCCATCTCCCCGCTGTGTTTCCATGCTCCTGGGCTGTGCATTGCAGCCTTGAAGGGCTGCCAGAACCATCTACAAAACCATTTGGACTCCAACAACCCTGACCAGCCTCACCACTGGGTGACAGAAGGAGCCTCTCTGAACCCCTGGGAGATGTTAAAAGTAGATTGACTTTAAAATTGCTCACAGAAATAGGGAACAACTTTAACAGAGCCGCTTTACACCCTGGACTGTGTGAATTCCAAATCAAGAGCCTTTCTCAGAGTTCTGTGTTCAATACAGGGTATAACCCACAGTCCTACTGTTTTGAAACAGATCATGATCCAGTTTAAATTCCCTCCTCTGAGCAGCCATTTTCAGACTATTTCATGACTTTTAGAAAAAATTTCCTCATTCCAAGTGAAGCAGATCACTTGTTCCTGAATGATGGTTTCTGTTCCCAGATTATGTACTGTACCCTTAATTGTGCAGTTTGATAAAGGTAGTTGATATCCTCAGGATTTCTCTAACCTTTATTTTAGCACACTCCAGGATAGTAACACTCTAATCAATTATAGCATGCTGATGGCACATGGGGAGCCCTAAATCTCCTATTGACGGCTCATCAGGGAAGTCAGCACTTTTTTGTAATTTTCCATTTAAACAATTCCTTGGTACAAAGCCATCTCAAAGGCTCTACACTGTTTGTTCACTGTCCCATGATCCTGACATGGAGGATACAAAATTTCATATAATTTTATGCCTTATTTATGTGCCTTTAGTTTGCTTGCTTCAGAATTTTTAGGTGTTTTAACTTCACAGAGATACACAGGCTCATTTTTAGACAAGAAAAACATTCAGAAAAAAGATAAAGGGGAATAGTACTCATTTTTTATTCTGCTCTTTGGTTTTGTACTATATTCTCCATGTTCAGGGAACTGATGGGAAACACAATTTACTCCTTTAAAAGAATTTCATTTCACGGAATGCAACTTATACCAGCAATTCATACACAGATATACTGCATGAATTCAGCCAACAATCCATTTCAGTGACTAAATTAATTATATTTAAGCTTTCCAAATCATTAGATAGTACCTGCAAAACCATTTACATGACTTCCTCTTGATCAATGCTAAGTTATAGCAAATGTCAAATGAATTAAAGAAAAAAAATAATTCAGCAAAATTTAAATTATCAAAACCGCAAGCAAGGCACATTAACATAAGAAAAATAGCTGTGAGAGTTCATTCCACATGCTGAACAGCATCATGCAGAACACAGATTTTCCCCTATGAGGAAACCCCATCTCTGTGTATCAGATATACTTGGAAATAACAAATGCTGCTGTATTGGATATTTATTACAAAGTACTGTATAGAGAAAGAAAAGAAAGGTGAAGCCTTTTATTAGCTAAGATTCACTTTCCATGTAACTGTAGAACTGTGACATTTGCAACAAAGCATAAGAACACAATAAATGTGATATACTGAGAGAGCTTTCAGACATACCTTTTCTATCCTTGAACTCTAAACAAGGATTTCTGCCTCCCTCTCTCCCATTATAGAAACCTCTAAGTATTAAAATACAGCAATTTCAGATGGATTTAGATCATTGTCCAGCTATGAAATGGTATTCTTTGGAAATAGCTATACTTATTTTAGAGTGAGGAATGGGAACTATCCATTCAGGGCATCTGTTGAACCTTTACATAAAGGTCAGTCAGTCCTGTTGTAAATGCAAACATTCTACATGGTACCCAGGCTTCCCTTTCATGACTGAAAATAACACCCTGGGCAGACAAGGAGGTTTAAGTGGGAAAGGGAAGGGACCATTACAAAGAGAACTGATATGGTAAGTGTTCTTTAAGAGAGAAAAAGTAATTTAAAAAAAATCATACAAATGCTGAATCCTTATTTTTTGTCTCCTTATGTCTAATGAAGTCCACAAACAGTCTGAGGTCAAAATGGTAGCTTCTTAAAATAGCTCCTGCACATTTGATTTTTCATATAGAGAGACCTAAAGTGAATAAGATCTTGATTTCAGAATGTCAATAGCTATGAATGAAAGAATTAAGGTGCAAATTGTACCGAGAGAAAAATTGACCCAAATAAAAAATCAGCTGACATCCCTAAGGCTTTCTCAGTTGAGGATTTTGGCACAGATTGGCTCTGTTTGTTTGTTTTTTTACATCCATATCTACAAATTGCATCTACTTCTGTAAAATTGGATGTTTGAAACATCTCTTATGTTCTTCTGGTGTATTTGCAGCACTTTTAGCTGCTTCTGGTGTACAAAAGGGTAAAAGAAGTAAGGGGACATTTATTGACTGGGGCCAGCTCAGTGTATCTATCTCATAAATTCACTGTTGTCCATAATTCTGATTAGTGAGGATATATCCCAGTTTAATTCTGGGCAATTTCATTCACAGCAGACTCCAGGGTGAGCATGTCTGAGTTGCTACTCAATGGCTCTGCTGTTGCTATGGGTAAAACAGCCTGGGGAAAGAGCAGTCCCAGTGATCCCATGCAGTCAGGATGCAAAGCCTGTGCATGCAGAACTGCCACATCAGCTCTGCCACAGCTGCTGCCAACACCACTCTACAAACTTTACTCTAAATCTCTAAAATATTCCCCAACTGTTCCAAATGTCCTTGATACTCAGACATCAAAAAAATACCTTTTCTGAGATCTCTGAACATTATTTTAAGCGTTTGCCCAACTCTTAATCTTAATTGCCATATAGTATTTTCTGCCTGGACACAGCTGTGACAAATCTCTTGATCAAAACACACAAATTGTTACTGACTTCTTCACTATCAGGTATTTATGTTTTACTTTAAAAATGTTGCCTACAATTATTTACACAGCACTATCTGACACAAACAAGATGCTATCTGTGAAGCATACATTTTACCATGTGAAAATCCATTATAGCAATTTTTCAGAGAACAGTTTAAATATACTGTTCCCAAGGTAAACTTCTTTGCTGTAACATAAATATGAGTTTGTAAAAGCTCCTAAGCAATGATTTACTACCTTGCAAGGTTGGCTTGGTACACAGTTGTGCAGTAGTTGTAGCTGAAACACATTTAATTCCAAACCTACATGATGACATTATCAATAAGTTCTGTCCTTAACTCATGGCCCCAGCTTCTGAAGGCAAGCTTGCCAAATTTCTGCTACATATCCAGCTGACTGGAGGGAAAATTAACATGGAAAAAAAGAAATATCTAGGCATACATACTGACAGGATACTATCAAAAGAAACATGGGTTTTGGGGGTTCTGAACTGAGGGATCTACAAGCCGTTCATCAGTTATGAGCAGGAAAATCTCTACCAGCTTCTGGTGCTGTTTTGGAAAACAAATGGGGAAGGAAAGGCCATAAGGAAGTGAATGTTAAAAAGCAGAGGCGAACAAATAGTGGTTTTTTAAATGCTGTGGACTTTAACTCATGATTTCTCAGTTTCTGAAGCTCAGCAGTTTGGGCTGCTTTGCCAGGAGAGGGAGAAGGAGCAGAGCAAACCTCTCCAAGGCCTGTCTCAGGAGGGTCAGCACACACAGCTCCACAGGGAAGAGAACAGCTCTCTCTGCTCCCTGATTCACTCCCAAGGCTCTTCTCTGCAGCACTTCAGGCATCTCTCAGTCCCAGTGGTCACTGAGCGCTGCTTTGTACAGTAAAGCACACCTTTTGCTTAGCAAAAGGACGAAACAGCATTCACAGAGATGTCTGTTCCAGATTAGTGCCATAAATAAGAATAAAAGCTTGTTCCCTTTCTTTCTGGTCTGCAGGAAGCTGAACTGATAGAATACATTTGGCGAGTTTCTCTGCAGAAATCACAACACGAGAAAATGAACCAGTCCTTTGAAAACTGCAACCACCTTTGATGGTGCAAGCAGTAAATAACAAAGAATTCCCAGTCTCCTAATTAACATGAGAAATGTTTGCCTTCCTTCAGATATGCTATTGCAACGTGACTCACAAAATCAGGAGATGAAGACTGAATGGCTGAATATTCTGACAGTTTAATAGGAATTTATTACCAGAAAGTACTGCTGCATCATCCAGAGAATTCATCACAGACTGAAAACATGAAAGTGCCCAAGTTCTAAGTGTATTCTGAGATCAGTTAATTCCTCTATTTCTTTCTTCCTGCAAATAAAAGCAATACTTATAGCAGCTACTTTCAACACGGATTAATCTGTATATTTGTCTATCAATTTTGCAGCCCTGTGTTCACACAAACAATAACACTTCTTATGTAGCCAGGGGTTCCTTATCATCATCAGGTAAGTTTTGCACAGCACTTTTATGTGAACACATATTATTAAAGACTGACCACTGTAAGTGACTAAAAGCTTCAGAACAAAAAAAAAAAAAAACAAAACTATATAATCTTTTAATAATATAACCTCATAGGGATAGAGAAATTTTATCTTGAGGCAAAAACACAGGTTTGGTTGTTGTTTCTTTTTAATTATAGGAAACTTTATTCCTAGACCAATTCTGAGATTGAAACATTCAGTCCTTGTGATCACTGGAAATAACAGTCTTAACAACAGTATCAGATGAACAAAAGTAAATTAAATTTTAACAACATTCTGATTTGCAGGTTTTTTTTAAATTCTAACCAACAATTCTTAGCACTGTGGAGGAAGGACAGTCCCTGCAGCACTGCCTCTTTGTATTTTTGCCACTGTATCTAAAGGATATCTTAGAGGAACAAACTAATTCCACTGAAATGCATCTTAAAAGCTTACTGCAAAAGGCAAAGGTGGTGACAGAGGAATATTACTGACAAAGGAGAGGATACCCTTCACATCTCCAGGATGTTGAACCTGGGCTCCCCACCCAAATCAAGTTCCAGAGAGCAGGCCACAAGTCAGTTAAATTTGTCCCCATCAACACATTAAAAAAGCCCAAAGAAACAATCCAAACTGTTCTCTTTTATACCAATGTTTTGATCCTTAATTCTTGTAAACTCCCTGGTGTTTCTCCCATTTTTATGAGGGACGGGATGGCAAAAACTTCTCCTTTCATGAATTGCAGACAATAATCTTTCCCACAGGCAGAACTGAGAGTGAAGCAGAGTTTTAGACTCTGAAGAATATTAAGGATGTCCAGACAGGGTCATTCAACCCATCGGTCACTCGGGCCCAAACAGCATTAGGGAAGTGCATTCTGTTAATTGGGTTAAGTAGCTTGAGCTGCAGGACACAGAACTCACAATATTGAGCCACTGGCATTAATGTGATAAAAGAGTTACAGGCCAGCATGGTAGAAAGAAGAGAAAACAAAGCTTATAAACCTCATTTAATGGACTAAAGAAACCCATCTTTAACATTCCAGCTGTCTTTGCTTCATTGTATTGATTAAAAAAAGACAAGATTTTGACTTGAGGTCTCTGATGATATAAATAAATGCTGAGCTCTCAAAACATTTTCAGGAAAAAGCTTCTATGTGAGAGGGACGTAACATATCCTAAGTTTGACAATAGCTTTGTCATTAAGGAAAGTTAGTGAAATTTTTAATTTGAACAGTCTATTTCATTGTTTTACCAGCTGATTTGCGATCAGGATTAAATGCCAGGCTAGCTTCTAAGAAAATTTCAAATTAAAAACCACCAACAAACTACTTTTTTTCCCCCCTGGGTTATGTAGGTGTTCTCACATGTCTTTAAATGTCATAAAGATCACAGACATAATTTTCAACCAAAGTGCAGTTATATCTCCTTCCTCACTGTAACCACAGAGGATCACTGCTGCCACACTGCTGCCTTTGTACTACAATTTTTAAGTACCTCCATGTAGTATTTATTTTTAAATCTTATTTTTCTCTCTTTCACCTACACATTAACTGACATCCCATTAAAATAAATGTAGTTAGGAAGTTCAGCCACCAAAGGCAGGACCAGCAGGCTTTAGTAGGGTCAAAATTTTACCCAATGTGCTTGTTAAGTGAATTTCCAACAGGATGGACTTGTGCAGGTTAAATGAGTATTTAAAGATTTTGCTGAAGAGGGACCATTAAACAGGAAGGGAAGGAGTAAAGACTACAGTAAGCTTTCAAAATTATAGCCTATCAAGGTCTCCCCTCCTAATGATGTACATAAAATTATACCAAATAACAAAAGATTAAAAAAAAAATAGGCCACCCTCAGAAACACCTCCAAATTAATATGTATGATATTCAACAATTTTTTTAAGCTGATGAGAAATGGAGTTTGATTTAAAGATGAAGGGCCCCCTGTGCACATCAGCCCTGCTCCCCAAAGCAGCTGACAAGTGATGCTGCATTCTGGAAGGGCTGAGACAACAAACAAACAAAAAAATGAGAAACAGGGATGAGAGGTAAATCCATCCAAGCTGCCCTAACCATGGGGATGAAGCACCCAGGGGCAGCACTAAGGAAAAGGATTCTGTCTGGGTGTTATGAGTTCCAAAACACTTTTTTGAGATGGAACCATCACCTCTCTAGAGAGGAATCTATTTTCCTCATCACAGAGAGCAGGGGGCAGCATCCAGCTGCTATCTCAGTGAAATCAATCCCATTTATGAGGTGGAACACCCCTCAGTATTTCAGCTTAGAAGCTTTTTAGTACTGTGAACCCAAGAGGTTTCTCACAACACTTAAAACATAAGCTTGTCTCTACTGTAAGGTTAAAAGTGCAGTCACAAACAGATTGCAACTCATCTTTGAATATATAATGGTATAAGGTGATCAAGGATTAGCTTGCTTGAGAGATTATTTTTGATGACCATTTATCATATTTCAAATGATTCACAATTTAAAATTACCTACGTGAATCTTCCCTTAAAAACTTCAGCATCAAGCTAAGCCAGCTAAGACCTGTTCACTTAATAAGAACTATCTTCCTGTTTTAAAATTAGGCCTAGTAAGTGGAACATTGCTTTTCCTGGTCAGAAAGGTAAGGACTTCTGCATTTCTCAATTTCTCAAGCTTGCCTAGTTACATTTCCACACTTTATTGCTATGTAAGGTTCTTCTAGGAGGAAATGCTCAGATTGCTTAAAGGCTTTGAACTTAGTCCACTTTCTTCCCCCTTCAGTGATAAATAAACACATACCAGGGTGGCAGCTGTTAAAGGAGGTGCAAGGTACATAAATCAAACAGACAGAGCCTCGAGGGGAAAAAGTCTCAAATGATAAATAATTACCAATTCTACAGAGCTTGATTACTGCAGAAGTAATGGCAGAGTAAAACAGACCAGGATTAAGGCAGAGACCTGAGCCAAGAGCCTGAGTGGCACTGGGACAGGAGGATTCACCATTCTGCTCAGTGGGGACACAAACCAGGGCCCTGAACTGCCCTGGGAACCCTCTGCAATCAGGGACCCACTTGGATCAGCTGGGTGATGATCCAAGGTCTGGAATGTTGAAGTTTCTGGGTGTCAATTATTTCACAGATTTTTCCATATTCCCTTTATTGCTCTGGTTCCCAAACTCTCTCCACTAACAGCTGAGAGGCCCCACACTAAATATGTAACTCAGCCTCTGAGGCACTACATTAACTCTTAAAATTTGCTTTTCCGAGGTGTGCTTGTCAGCAGCTATTTTGTAGGGATTTTTTCCTTCCTCCTTCTTCCTGTTAACAGAAGTAATTTCACAATAAATACTGATATAGGTGAAATTTGTTTTCTACTCCATGATTTAATGGGAACAAATTTTCTTGCAAGTTCTTCAGCATTTTAAAATTATCCAAGTGATAATTTATTGTAATTGCTTAGAGTTAAATCAGAGCACGTCTTTCCAAATTCAACATTTTTAAAACTGTCAGAAGCTTAGTATTTTAGTTTTCAAGAAGTGAATCTGGAGAATTCAACTTCATTTGGCTTTTCCAACACTGAACCAATGAAGCAAAATTATGAATCCATGATATTTTGGGTCAGGAAGGGCTCTGAATAACTCAGATGTGTTCTAGGATTGCAAAGAATTAGCTAAAAAGATGAATAGAGTTCCTGCTCTTAAAAATAAAGATACCACAATTCAAGAACATGATCTTGAAGCTTTGGCTACTAAATAGCATTTTCAGCAACAATTAATGCTAAAAAAGCAAATAGTCAAAAGCTACTCTGTGGTCAGATTTTTCACTTCAGGCTACTTATGGTGATCCTTTAATCCAATCTTCAGTTATTATGCTCTTCACCAAAACTCCAGGGAAAGATGGTGAGGGACAGCTGATGAAGCCAGACATATCAGTTCACATAAGGATGCATAATTAACCTAAATTAATGCTACTCAAGATAATCATACAGACAGTAGATCATGAACTTTACATCAATATTTAGAAAAAAGTGTGTTGATTTTCATGCCCATGTTGCCATAGTTGTAGCAGCAAGACAGAATCACATACTTTCAACTTGAAAAAAGTCATACAAAACCTCCCAAGCCTGCAGGTAAATTTGAACTATGCTTAATCAAACAAGAGATTGTAGTTCAGCACAATATTTCAGGCAGGGATATGGGGGAAAAAAATACCCCAAAGCAGCAAATTATGGAAGGGCTCATGAGCTGCCATGAGCAAATGAATGGATTGTTACAAGAGCCGTGTCCAAGAGTCTGATACCCTCAGTCTGCAGTCGTGAAAGACAAGACAGTTCTACAGAAGGGAAAGAAAAAATGCTGAAAGCCAAATAAATATTTAATGAGCCTAGCTCCCTCTACATTTGAAATTTTCACCCCATTTATTTGCAGAGCTCCCTGGCCTTAAGAAATCTAGTATGGAGGTTACTGGGGAAGGCTGCCTAGAGCCTGGCCCAAACATTCTGCTCTCCAGCTGGAATAAATCTCTTTGCTGGAACACCTTGGTTGCATCTCTCTGCTACTAAATCCATGCCCAATACCGATACAGGGGCATTACAGACATCCCAGCAGCCCTCTTTGTGTTACGTTGTAAATGCAGACTTTTTTACTAGTGGCTTTATAGATATTTGAGTATCCAACATAAAATATTCCATTACAAAGGGGAAGGCTAATAAGAAGCTATAACACAGCACAGCAAGGGCAGTGATCGGGCAAACGGAGAGAATTATGAAAGATATATAAATAAATTTGCTTTTTCACTCTGAAAGGTTACAGCACATACATGCAGACGATCTATAATTCTCCCATTTGCAGCACTGACTGCAACATTTACTGATCTGTGTTACTGCTGCACTCGTTTTAGGAAAGATGAGCTAAACTCATCCCTATTACAGGTAACGCATAGTCTGGGTGCCAAAGATCCAGAGACTTGTCATCTATTTTGATACTGTTATGTTAATGCTGGACTGGCAGAGCTTTTACTTCACAGGAATGGGTTCCAGTGAAGCTCCTTCCTCTGATGCTTTGCCTGGAGTCTCAGCAGAATGGAAATCTTTATAACCCCATAAGGATTTTATGACAGATGCCTACAGGAATATGCACACATATACGGTGTGAGCTAAAGCAAAGCAGCCTCACGGTACCTTCAAATTCTGATCAGCTTTAAATGCTAACATATTCTTGTCTGGTAAAAAAGCAGATAGAAAACATACCTTCCTAGAAATAGCTGATATATTTCTAAAAATTTTAACAACAAAATTAGATACCTTCAGGCAGCTGAACCATACTTTGTTAGTAGTCTTCCGTGGTAGGAAAAATAAAAAAAGCCCAGCACTGATAGAGAATCATAGAGTAGTTGGGAAAAGACCTTTAATTCTCATCTGCAATTTGGAGCCTCAGAGTACAGAAGCCCAGGAGGAACAATGTGTGCCATGGAACAGGTTTTGCAATCCCTGCTTCCAGTGTCGACCCTTGTGCTGGAATTTATCACGTGAACATTACTAGGTTGGTAAAGCTATCTCCACTTTAGAAGGGTACCAAAAAATATTGCCTTCAGCTCCTCTGTTCATTTTCATCCCAAATACCACCAGACTGATTTGCACAAAAGCACACATGGGACAAAACTACTTCTCTACTATAATGAGGCAAACAGTTGCAATGGTTCCATAAAACAGAGAAGTAAAACAACAGGAAAGGGAGCACCAAATTCTCCAGTGGTGCAGAAATCCAAATTCTTCCAGAGTTACACCCAAAGGTAATTTGGTCAAAATCAGTATTCTGAGGTTCAGTAGTAATTCCCACTGTATCTTTAATTAAAATGAAACCCAAGCAAGCACAATCTGTGAGCACAAAGTGAAATGAATCCATTAATTCACAACACAACTAAACTCAGTAGCCACATTATCCTGGAGGCAGGCTGCCGACTCAGGAAGGGTCGGAAGTAAATAAATCATCTCTGACTGTGATAAATGATCAGTGCAGGATGTGTCAGAGTGCAGGCCTGATCAGCCATCGTGCTGAAATGCTCTCAGCTACCACGGGAGGTTTGGGGGCCTGCAAATATGAAATTGGCTCTTGTTAGTGTCAGAACTGGGCAAATGATTTGCCATGAATTAATACAAAAGCAGAGCTTAGCCCTCTTCACATTTCTGAGCAGTGAAAAAAGCAGGTAGTGTTTCTTAATGTGCTTGCAGCGGTTGTTCCACTTTCTTTCCCCAGAATTGTAAATTCCAGTATTTTTTTCCCATGGTTATCTATTAACAATATGTCATGAATGGTTTAACTCAAGACACATCATTTATCCTCAAAATCCCAATGCTTCATGCCAGTGTTAACAAAAATTCATGCTGAAAATGTTCTCAATCCAAAATAAAACATCATTAAGATGCCTATATGTCACAAAGAGCTATTAAGCAGGGAAGCAGATCCCATTCCTTTTACATTCCCAAGCTCAGTAATGATTGTGTCACATTTTGGTTCTTTGTCACCTATTGTAAAGCCCTGACAGGTGCAGAGACATATGACACTCAGTTCCATGCTTGGAGGCATGTGCAGAAAACCATTTTGCTTTGTTTTGTTTTTTAATTAAAAAGAGATTAACAAGAAAAACTGTCAAACCAGAAAAAAAACCATACCATCAATATGAACGCTGAAAAAGCCCAAACAGGTGACATTTCACAAAAATCCCATAAACATCAATAAGAGAAGTAGATTGCAGTTTATCTCAGCAAATGCCAGGACAGCAGCACTGGCACACTGGTCCTGGGGGGAGCTCAGCAGCCTGGGGGCTGTGGGAAGGCACGGCAGGGCTGTGCTGCTGCAGGAACTGCTCTGTCCCTCCCTCAGGTGTGTGACAGCACCTGCTGCAGGTGACATGGCATTCAGAGACTGCGAGAGGTGTCTGAGTTTCTGAGAGAGTCAGACTTGCCAGGACAATGTCCCCAGGGCTGTGCAGAGAACACAACAGCAGCTCTCAGGGAACCTTGGCAAGGTCAGCCTCTTCCTAAGGTTCCCTTTTCTCTCTCTCTGAAACCTGCATGAAAGCCAAACCTACTGGCATCACCAATGCCAGACAGAAAACCCTACACTGTGACACTGTTCACAAGGGTCAGAGGATGAGGGAAGAGATGAGGATCTGACTCCATGTTTCAGAATGCTTGATTTATTATTTTATTATATATATTATATTAAAACTATACCAAAAGAATAGAAGAAGGATTTAATCAGAAGGCTAGCTAAGAATAGAATAGGAAAGAATGATGATAAAGGTTTGTGGCTCAGCCAGAGAGCCCAAGCCAGCTGACTGTGATTGGCCATTAATTACAAACAACCACATGAGACCAATCACAGATGTACCTGTTGCATTCCACAGCAGCAGATAACGATTGTTTACATTTTGTTCCTGAGGCCTCTCAGCTTCTCAGGAGGAAAAATCCTAAGGAAAGGATTTTTCATAAAAGATGTCTGTGACGCTAAACAGGTACTAAGTCTGCTACTCCTGTGAGGTATGCACTGGTCCTTTTCAGAACCCAAATTGTGAGAAAGATGAAATATTCAGGAGGACAAACCCAATCCTCTAACACAGAGAGTCAAACCAGTTATGCTTCGTGGCTTTTCTTCACCTGTAGTTATGCAGTTACATGATGTCCAAGGCTAAGATTGCACAGTGGTTATTTCTAGGAGTAACTCATACTTGGCTATTCAAAACATCTCTGAAGCCCCTTTCATTCTACAGGGGCTCTCTGAGCCTTCACCCAGCTGAGCTGTGACCTGAAGCCAGCCAGCCCTGCAGCGCTCACAGTGAGGGATCACACAGGCAGACACTCGTCAGCTCCTCTCTGCCTTTATTTCCTCCTCAAACACCAAATCTCCCTCTAGCATGAGACAACAGCCATGGACTTCCCAGAGCCTGAAGTTAATCGTTTCACAGAGTGGCCAGCCTGCACTCTTGCTCCTCTGCAGCAGCATCTCCTGTTCCCTGCTCTCAGGGCGTACCTGAGATTTATTGTCCCCAGAATCCTCATTCTGGTCTCATCCCCGAGCACAGCCTGAGCCCAGGGCAGCAGCAGGAGCTGTTCCAGCAGCTCTGAGTGCACAGCTCCCCTGACAGCTGGCACATGGCCCTGCCAGCCCTTCCCAGCCCCTCTGGATCCCTGCTTCTCAGCACCTCCACTGCCTCTGTGCCTCTGTTCTCTTCACCTGCTACCTTGGGACTCTGGAAACACCAGCTCTGGTTTGGATTTGAATACATCCATAGTGCCTTACTCTGAGATAACAGTTGGAAGATGCCATGTTTTTATTTCTAATGATGTGAAAACACACAAATTCTGTTAAAATTCCTCCTCCAATCAGCCTTTTTCAGGATACCAGACTAAAACCCACAAAAACATGAGTCAAGATCTCTTCTTGACTACTAATAATTAGACTAAAGGTTTCTTAACAGTTTGCAAACTTACTGTTATCATTTGATTGTAAATGTCTCCCTTCTCTTTGATATTATTGGCACAATTAAAAAGTTAGGGACACAAAATTAATTAAAATCTCAATTATGTGGAATCTTCCTTGCATTCTGCTATTATATAAAGCAGTAAGTTATCATAATTCCATAAAAAAAGAAAAGAAGCAAGACCAAGAGAGAAACACCAAGCAAATGATGGGAAAAGATAAAGGATTTGATTTTTATGTTAGATATGTGGGCACACAGAGCTCTATATCTTGTAGAATCAGCTAATGTAAATGCATTACCAATTTGACAAGACATAGCATAAAAAAAAGGTATGAATCCATTTGTCTTAGATGCCATCACTGATCCTGGGCTGTTTTTATGTATCCCTGAAGTTCCAAATTATTTAGACCTGGGGTACTGAAATGTATGAAATGTATCAGTGAAAAAACATCCCCAACCTTTCCTTCTAAGTTAATATGAAAGAGGTTTTTCTAATCCTTTTGGGAACAGAGCAGACAGTCAAAACACATCAGAATATTTTTTCTATTTCTCACCTGGGCAAAAAATTGAAAATGCTACAACAAATAGTTTTGCCATCTCTTGTGACCAAACTGAAAGTCTCATTACTCTTGTTGCTGTCTAAAACTATCATTTTCAGATGCTAGTGATAACATGAGAAACTCAGTTTTCATTATTAGAAAATAAAAACTTTCCCAGCTATCATATCGAGTGGAGATCCATGATAACACACAATCAACAGTTAAGACATAATGAGAAAAAGAATTATTTAAAATAAAATTGTGACTTTGATGAAGAATATTAATATTAAATGGTTATTAAGTATTGCTTGAGAACACTGAACTAAATCCTCAATGCAGTATCCAATATACAAGAAATAGCACCAGAATAGTTAAAATTGCATAGAAATAATAAAATATCAAAGGATGGAGGTAGGAACAAATCTACCCCCAGGGTTTTAGTTTCCTGTAACAGCAGGGGATTTGTTAGGCAAAACTTCCAGATCATGTCCTATTGCACACTTTTGCTGTAAAAGAATAGAAAAAACCTGCAGGTTTTTACCAGCAGGTCCAGCTGCTCTGAGGGAGGGAAAATTCCTGTGCATCTCACGTGCAGGTGTAAGCTTGAGCTCATCATCTACACCCTGCAAATGGAGAGCACACCACACCATTTTCTTTGATTCTAATTTGTCTTTTGCTACAGTGTTTGGTTTTTCAGAGTTAGATGGAGAGGGACAAAAATCTCAGCACAAGAACTCTGAGAGGCAAAACAGTTTCTAACTCATTTATTCCAGTGTACACTGCAAACATCAAAAGCTTAGTGCAATATATGTGGTGCAGACAAATGGAATTTTATTTAAACCCCATGGGAGACACCAGCATGCTGAGTGCCCAAAGATTCTTCTCCCACCCTCAATTTTCTCCTTCCAAAAGCATACATTTTTGTGCTATATAATCCTTTCAATACACTTGCCAAAATGACTGTGGGATGAAACACCACAGTACATTGCCAAGGCAGTGGCAAGGTGAGATGCTGTTTGTTTGTTTTTCTATTGCATCAAATCGACAAGGAAAAGAATGAGAAAAGTGACAAAATGAAAATTAAAGGGAACAGCTTACTGACAATTAAGAAAACATGTTCAGCTGTCATTTGAACAACATTAATGCACAAACAGATCTTGGGGACTAAACTGAGCCCCAGTCACCCGCTAACAACTCACCCTGCTCTGAACCTCAGTGGGTTCACAGGCCACTAACTAATATTCAGCTAAGAGGCTTTAGTAATGTAGATTAATGTTTCATGCTCTAGGGAACAAGCTTATCACAAACTGTGTTGAAAAACTCTCTTTCCCCCTCCAGGGAACAGAATTACATAATCTGTTAAGTACATTATGGTTTCTTAAGCTCTTCCTAAGCCTTGGTCCAGCAAAAACTTCTGCTGGGGTAGGTGGGCAAAGGGTCTCTGTTACAATGCCCAGTACCCACCAGAATGACTCAAAATAAATACATTAGCAGCATTCCAGCTGTGCTGCTCTTATTCTGTTTAATTCCATTAGAACACAGCCCCTGTTTTCTATCTGCGCTCCTTGACAATTGGCAAATGACCATGAAAGAGCCCATGTTTGCAATCACACAGCCCAGCGCTCCCCCAACCAACCAGAGAACCCAGGAGCAAAGGAATATTTGTGGACTCCTACCAGCACCTTCCCTTTCTCATACAGGGATGGAAAACAGAAAGAGAATTAGGTTCCAAAGCAACATTCATTATAAGGGCATATCTTACAGCAGGCATGGCTACTGCAGCCAATTCTTGTTGCAACTTAAACTGAACGTGCAGCCATGTGATAAGACATATAATGAGATTTTTAACACAGGGCTGCATCTGAGTGTTTGACAAAAAAAGATTCAGCTGGGGTACAATGAACTGTTATTTATTTCCATTTGAGTTTAGCAAAGGTTGTCCTACACAACTGTGAAATAATTTTACACTTTTTAAATGTATTAGCTTTGAACTGAAACAGTAAATAAACTATTTATTTGGATTTTTTTTAGTATCTCAAAATGGATTAAGAAGGGTGCGTAGAGAGTATAACCACCACAGAGAACAATTTTTTGATGGCAGGCTAATGGGATTGCAAAGGGTCATTTTGCTGGAGAGGAGATTTTCAGATGCTTTCTCTCTAATGAAGGTTTTGTTCCTCACTTACAAAGTGTTTTTTGCCTTTGTTTTTCACCCTTTTTCTTCTTCTTCTTTCAAACAAGTCAGGGAAAGGTGAATTGCCTTGGAGAACCGTGTTGTCATTGGACTAAATTAAACCTTACAAGATCAAAGCTTTCAAAATCATGCTGAGATCAAACTGGGATCTCTGGAAGATTTAGAAGGAAGGAAAAACACTGATCTTTATGGTTTGTCTGAAAACATATTGCTCTTCAGCTTCTCAAACATGCAGGAGGAACATTCCCATGAAAAAAACTCCTGATCTTCAGTGATGGTTGAGCACATTTTAGATAAATCAGTCTCTCCTGAGAACAGGTGAAATTCACCTGTGTTCCAAGAGTCCACCGGTCCTTCCCTGGCCACGTTCATTTAACTCTCTAATGGCTCAGTGATTTTGCTATATATTTTGTCCCATGCTGTCCTAAACTTCGCACCTCCTACCAAAGACTGTTGAAGATAAAATAATGTTTAAGTAAATTAAAAAAAAAAAAACCACCTCTTTCACAGCAGCAGAGAAAACCATTTTTAAGTAAAATACCTGCTTTCTTCAGAAATCTCTAGGGACTAAAATGGCCTTTAATGTCCATGGGGCCTGATATAATTTTTCTCAGGTTGAAAATGACCTGTACCTGCTGCTCCTGGTACATCTGTCAGCAGTGGCTGCCCCAGCCAGCCAGCACCAGGGACTCACTGCGCACTGGGGCAGGGGAGAGGGGCACACACCTGCTGGGCAGCCCCATGGAAAAGAAACAATTGCAAAGGTCACCTGCATGGGATTTTGCTCTCAGGGCTGTTTTGATTATCTTTTCCCTAGAGAAAGGACAGAGAGGGACACTGACACAGTGCCAGGGGCTGGTCTTGCCTGCATTAGGGGCTGGTTCCACCCACAGCCATTTCTCACACGCTTGGCAGACTCAGAATTGCTCTGTGTGTCCTGTGGCACAGCTGTGATGGTTAAACCCACCTTTTAAAGCTCATTCCCTCTCACCAAGGTCTCAAGGACTCCACCTGCCACACGCTTGTCTAAACTTGCAGCCAGCCAAGCCCAACCTACAGACACAACCCCAACCACTGAACTCAATCCTGCTTTGGATGGTGAGCAGCAGTCCTTGAGGAAACTGGGACACTGATCCCAGCCCCTGCTCTTCATACAACCTCAATATTTCCAAACACTGGGGAAAAAATGCCTGGGAAAGCTGCTGCAACATGTAAAGGCAGCAGATGTAAAGAGTAAAGTGTTTAGCTTTCCAAATAACTCAGATTTCTATATTGTACAGATGCACAAATAGCACTGAGCCCAATTTAAATGTTTGCCGCCACCACATCCATCAGAATTTTCCCTCAAAAAAACTCCCTCTCTTTATTAATAGAATTAATGTTTCTGTATGAACACTCAAACGTAATTTTCTCTGGGATTTCCTTTAAAGAACTGATGATTGCACACATTGCAGGAAAAGTCAATTCAGAGGAAAAGAAGAGGAGCAAGAAATGTATTCATTTAAGTCCTTGATTTTTGACTATTAGTACTCACAAATCACTTTAAACCATTTACAAATGATTATTTAGACTTTACAATAACAAAGATCAATCTGACAGTTTATACTGGAAAAAATATCTACATCAAATTATTTCAGCAATTTCCTCAGTGGACTTAAATTGCCATGAAATTCAATACAGTGTGTGGAAGGATCACATTTTACAACACTGCAGCATATATTCTAAAAGGAATTCAGAGTTCTAGCAGTATCAATAAAGAATTAAAAGTCTACATGGTATTTTATAGAGCAATTCACTTATCTATGTTAAGAATAGGACAGCAGTTACAAATCCATGCTATTTCAAAAGGTATAATCTGTAATATTAACTAGATTGAATCACAGCTTAATTCAAACTAATTGCATCAGATGGGGTTACACCACACAGTCACACTGTATTTGTTTCATTTCTAGAATGTTTTCATGTCACTTTTAGAAAATTTTAGCTCAGTACCTCCCATAAGCAAAATGGAAATCCATATTATTTCTGGCAGATTATGAGGGGGCAGAGCAGGGGACAACAGGAGCAGCTGAGTATTTCTGAGAGTTCAGCAGCCAGGTTTTCTGCTTCCAAAACCATCAAAACTGTATTATGCTTTATTACAATGAATTCACAAATGAGTCCAACAGAAAGATAAATCCAAGTATCACTCATGCACGAACACTACTGCAAAACAGGATGAGAAATTATTTGGCCTTCAAAATACAAAGATGGAGCATATAAAAAAAGCAGGTTTACTCTGTGATTTTCTCACAGTCCCTCTAAACCATGGTGCAAGTAGCAAGGCAAAAATGACCAAACAAAAACATCCTAGAAGCTGCTAAGAAATATTCAGCTTGTTCTTTTGTATACACAGAGATGCACTATTGTTAATGCCAGAGAAAGCACAGCTCACACTCCCAAAGCTGATTTATCAAACTAGAAAAGTAGAAGAGACAATTTTCCTCATTCTGATTTTCAAGAAAATTTGTTTTGCTTCAAAATGTACACCTCATTCAGAGTTTCCATCCATCTCCTGAAGTATCCAACAGATCATGTTTTTCTTTTCCACCTTTAACAAAATGGCCCAGTTGCTGCAGCAAAACATGCAACAGAGTTCTCTTGTGCAGTACCACCTCCTTTCCAGGACACATTGTCAAATTCAAGTGGCAAATGAGAATCATGCTGTATTTTATCCAAGGTTTCTGAACCCCCTGAGAAACTTTGTGTTCACAAGTGTGACTTGAAACACTCGCAGAGGACTTCAGCAACCCCCTTTGGGAAAAGTCCAACTAAGCCTTAAAACACATGTGTGGTGCATTTTATGTGAACATGAACATCTCCACCAATGCCATCAACTCTTCAGCAGCCTTAAAATTAAATATGAGCTTAAAGCATTTTCCAGATTAGGCCCTCTCTCCCTACTTTATTAAAATGGGACAGTGGCTATAAGCCAGCAAGAACTCTAGTGATAAAGTAGAAGACATAAAGTTGGAGAGAGATGTGATAAAATTCACTTCTATACATGAGGAAATGACTCCCATAACTCATTTCAGGCTTTACTTCTTGTAAATAGCCTGGCCCTGTAAAAAAGCCACCTCCGTATCGTTCTGGATGCACACCACACTGATTGCTGACTAGCTCTAATTCCACAGAGCAGGGACCATTCCTAAGGGCTTCTTGCCTTTTGTTTCATTATCTTTACTGGATTTGTTTTTTCCCCTTTGGATTAAAGCAGTGAATATAGAATAGAAAGAAAAAAGAAGAAAAAAAAAAGAAAAATTCAGAAGGAAGACGGATCTAGTGCAAAGGCAAAATTCACATTGCAATTTCTCTTCTGTTCCACGGGCTGGATGGATGATCTACCTTTCTTTCAACTTGCCTTTGCTGGAGGCAAGAATAGTGACAGTATGTTATAGGACTAGCCAAGGTGCAGAGCAGCTGGATTCCCCAGCCTTCTATAAAAAGCCCAACAAGATGAATTTTGGTAAGGTCTAAAACTATCAATTACCTTTACACAGCTCTTGCAACATTGACTGCTGAGATATATAATCTGGAGAAAGTTCTGCTGGCCAAACACACGTTCTCCATTTTACTGTATTGTGTAGCTGTCCAAGAAGTATCTATCCAAATCTTTGAAACACATGGCTGTGAATGGATTTTTATAGGGTGCACAAAAACCCAAGGCCACAGTGACTTCCGTTAGTTTGGGGTCATTAATTATCTGCCATCTCTTCATATCAGACACTGCTAAAACAGTGAAAAACCAACTCCTACTTTAAGGGATCAAGTCTTCAGTGACAAAAAAGGCACAGAACATAACTGGAACAAATTTATTTCTGCAATAAAAGACAGTAGGGACCTTGCTCACATTTAAAAGTGTGGTGCTCTGAAAATAAAGCTTTAAAAAAATTAAGAAAACAAAACAACAACCAAAGTACTGTGTTCACAGAAAAGTCTCCTAAAAGCACATTTTACGTTGTTGAACAATAGGAATGAACCCAGTACAGCACTATAATGTACTTTAGTCTCGGTCATTTGTTAGGAGTATAAAATTTATATTCCCTGTGCTGAAATAGATAAGAAAGGTAAGCAAATCAGACACTACACCACACTCTGGTTTGAACTTGGCTCTTGCAATTATTGCAGCTCAGTAGAAACTTCCTCACCTTATTATAAGTCTATCCCATAAATATTCAGGCTAGAGGAGCTTGGTGTGCATCCAGCTTTACAGAGAAAACACAAAGATACAGCGAGATACAAAAAATGCCCACATGTCCCTGGGGGATGTTACAAAGTCACCAAGCCTGAAGATTGTCCCCAGGAGAGCCTCCACATTTGCTGTGGAGGGCAGGTCTGAGAGAGGCTTTTTAGTAATTTTCTTTTAAACAGTGTCGTCTATACATACAGTCATGTTAACAAAGCCTAACAGGATCCAGGAAATGTCTTGGTACTTATACAGACAGAGCCTCTTGAATTTTTTAAGTCTACTACTATATAATCAGAATTATCACACTTCTTTAAATGTCAGAATTCACTATAAAATTTTTAAGAGAGATATTCCTAGCAAATCCCATCTCCTTTCCTTCTCCTAGGCACCATTATTAAACTAAAAGGGAAACATGAGGAGAAAGAATATGCATCTTGATAACTGAATCATCAGCATGAAAAGTTTTCTATTTTCAGGATATTACCCAATGGAATACACTGACTTGAATTCAAGTAAAAATTGTCTTGTTGATTTTTATTTTTAAATTTCATTAATTTCATTTTTAAAATATCTTGTCCTGATATCAGACATGAGAGGCTGTTCTCTCATTTTACAGAATGCTGGTGGCTCTGATGAGTTCAATGCATGCTTCGGTTAATCTACCTCAAAAAACAAATAAATACCTGTTTCACAATGAAGATTCACCCCAGGAGACCAGCATTTCTCATGGAGGATGCATCCTGGGACAATATTTAGTCTGGGAGTGTCTTATGAGGGCCAGTGAACATACTGCTACTTAAGCAAAGATCTATAAAATAGTTTTGTGTTAAGCAATAAATAATTTTTCTAAATAGTGTAGTTTTATTATAAATCTGCCTGGCTAAAGGTGACCCCACAGAATGAACCAGCTGAGGAACTGTAGCAGCCATAGATTCAAATACTGCTTCTTAAGAAAGAGAAAAGGAGAAATTTAGATAGATAAATCTACCTTGTTGCTAGATGGCAAAGCTGTTCTTTGATAGCCAGAATTTACTTTGAAAATAGATGGACTGAATTCATCTTCACTACCAAAGAGCAGCCCTTTGCCAAACAGCTGAAGTCACAGCCTGATGAAGTGGCTGTACCTCTGCAGCAAAAAAAAAAAAAAAAAAAAAGAAAAAAAGAAAAGGATAACGTGAAACTCCTGAGATGGAAGAAACGAAGAGAGGATTCTGCTGCAGACATGTTGCAATCATTAACAGTAACAGGAAAAAGTTGTGCCCTGACCCTCCAAACTAGCACAGCCTTTCAGACAGTGACACTGCAGACACAAACCTAACCCTTGTTCAGTCAGACCAAAACCCCAGCTGGAAATGAGACACACAGAGCACTGGCTGTTATCCATCCTGTGCCTCACCACTAACAAATCTGGGGAGAAAAAAAAGTTCCTTTCTGGATGCACACAAATCACCAAAAGCACACACAATGGAAATGAAATTCAGACATAACAGCCCATTTTCTGTTAATGAAAATTTCATGTATAATTACTTGCATAATCAAAATCCCATTGATTTTAATGGGAGTCTCTGAATAAGCAAATGCCCTCTAATCACCTTCAAGGTATGCAGGTATGTATAAGAAAACACACATTATCAGAATTTCAATGTGGGTATAAAGACAGAGTTTCACATCAGTTGTGGTTTTTGTGTGTTTAGTTGGCTATCAGATAGCGATACAATTATTATTATCATCAGGATGAGTTACCTCACAACAATGTCAATATTACATTTCTTCCTGTCAGCCATGAAAGTGAGGAATCAAGTCAATGTATATGGAATTTGATGTTGAAAGTCTCTTTTAAATGAGCCTATCTTATATGAATTTAGTTTTAAAAAACATCTTTTCAGTCTTGGCCTTGGTATTTCATTACAATCTGTATCTAACTGTCTACAGTCTGTATCTGTTCTAACAAGAGTATGATTTTCTTTTTCAATTAATGTTCCTTACATTATCTGGCAGTCTTTACTATTCATCTTAAGAACTCCTCCTGGCATTTGGTGGAGCCAGTTGTGCATGCCAGTGTGTTTTTAATTCAATAATAAAACCATGTGCTAAGGCAGTCAATTGACAACTGTTAATATTCAGCTCTTGTTCTTGATTTCTGCATTCCTAAATGGCTCTGAAATATCAGTGCAGCTCTGAGGGGGAAGGTTCTGGCTGCCTCACCTGCAGACATTGGAAGCAACTTTCTATTAAAGTATTAACTGAACAAAGTTTAACTATGAGGTGTTTATTCCCCAGACCATTCTACACCAGCCCATTCACTTAGATCTCCAGCACCAAGTGGAAAAATAAACTCAGCTGGACCCTGGCAGGGATGGATAGTGCTCCAGAGAGAGGATGCTGCTGTGAACATGGGGGCTCAGGGAGTGAGGCTTCCACCATCAAAAGACCTCAAGAACAGTAGTTTGATCTCCAATTTTTAAACCTAAATGTATCAGTAGAACATTTAAGCACTCAGCAAGTTTTAGTCCCTTTTCTCTATAATAAGACTTAGAATTAAGCCCAAGTGCTTTAGGATTAGAAATGGACTTAAGCATGCCCTCAGAAATTTGAATAAATGAAAGCCGTGATACATATATATAAAGTAATTGGCTCTATATATTTATATAAAGTAATTGGCTCTACATATGAGTTTTTCATCACAGCCTCACAATAGATTTCAGAATAAGCTTGAGAATTCCTCTCCTTTAGTATCGGTTATCAAGAGTCTGGTCACACTGCAGAAAGACTGATTTCAAAGGCAGTCAACATGCTGAAGCTCCCACTCCAACATCAAAAATAACAACTGCTAACATCTTTTTGTGCCACTTTAGAAGGAATGAGTAGATGCAGTAAGAATTTTTTTGCTTCTGACTGAGGTTTCCAGATTGTCTAAGTCTGGAGCAGTAGCCCCTGTCACTCACCACACTCCACAGAGCAGCATGGGGATGAGTGCCAGCTGAATTCTCCAGACTTGCTTAACACTGTCCATTATGAGAATATCCTCTTCAGACATGGGGAAAATGTTTATTTATCAGAAGGAAAAAAATGAGGCTTGCACCACAGTGCTGTGGAAAGGTGAGTTTAGGCCCAGAGCTGCCAGAGACTGCCAAAGGTAAAGGGTGACCACTCATGAAGCTTCTGCCTGGAACAGCATCCAAGATGAGGTCTCTTGCATTGGAGAAGCTTCACACAGATCAGAAACTTGAACATGACTGGGTATCCAGAACACACAACCAAATTCCCACATTTGTGCTAAGTTATATCATACTGCATTAATAAAATAGGCTCCAGAGCACACAGCCATGGTGCAACACATGGGAAAATGCTGCCTTCCTCCCTGGATCCCAGGCAATTTCTTTGCCTTTTCTTGTCTCAATCTACCATCCTGGGATTCCCTTTCCCACCAGCTCCAGTTGACAGGTGCTGAGGTGAGCTGCTGGCTCTCTAGAATGAGGTGGTAACTTTCAGAATTGTCCCCCATGTCACTTGGCTCTCTGTTGGCATAATGAGCCACTAGAATAAATAACTTTATTAATGTCTCTTGAAGTTCCAACTTGACCTGCCTTTTTTTATCAGTTCAACCTCCTGTGCTACAGAAAAGAATTGGCCTGAATAATTAGATAAAAGACTGCCAAGCAGTGATAATGCATAGTGATTTTCCTATTTAAATTACAGGGCCAGTGAAAAACAGAAACATTTGTGGTTCTCTTTAAATCCCAGCAGGAAATGAATGAAGCCCTCAACTTATACCTAGGGGATACAAAGGAGCCAGAAATTGCTTTCATGACAATAAATATCTGCATTGCCTTGTAGTTCTACTGCATTTGGAATTGATTTTCGGTCATCTCTTAGGTGCACTTTAAAAAGTCTGAATTTGAATCAATTTACATACTCCCTAACAGAGTGCAGATGAGCATAATTTCATTAAAAATAAGAGCGACTGTGGCAGTCCTCAGTCTTTGCCCGATATTCTCAACTATTCTACCCACCACATGCATACGTATAATTTAAATGTTATTACATTTGTAGAACTTCACTCAGGGGACTCTGGAGACATTTGTTATTTTGGATTTCTTTTTTTTTGGGGGGGGGGAGGGGTGTGGAGCAGGGGATAATAATGAAAATACTCTATAATGATAAAAATACCCTGTCATTTTGCCATGTGGCTGACAACACATCGGTGCTTTGAGAACCTCAACACCAGCAATGAAAAGGTCTCATAACCCTCCAGTCTTGCCCAATTTCTTTTCCCTTTCCAAACTGAAGGACAGTTTAGGAAGCTTAGCAAAATACTCTAGCAGAACAACTTAGTAAGTTTTTCCCCCATATTTCTGATTAATGATTAAATGATTTTACTAACAGGACTAAATCAAAACCAGACCACCTAAATAACAGAATCATACCAAGAGCTCTGGATTATCATGACTGTATTTTTTGGAAGCAAGTTAGAGTTTCCTATCTGAAAGCTTGATGCAAATTCCAGCCCAAGTTCAGCAAAAAATGTGTTTATTTTAAGAGCCTGGAAACCAGGTAGATGTTTCATGCAGCATACTTCAATAAGAAAAACTGTTACTTTCATACTGCCTTTTTGCTGATATTTCAGAATACTCAGAAACTAATAACCAGCTTTGGGCTGTCAGGCAGATCCAGAGATAATTCAATGAGAAGTGCTGTTAATCCAGAATAAAACTTGACAGTTATGTAGATCTGGCATTCATTATTAGTTTATTAATATTTGGTTAATCTTGTAACAGGAAGTAATCAGTAGTGCAAGAGCACATGTCTAGAGCAGCACAAATTCCATTTTGGTAATATTTGAGTTGGGGTGTTTTTGTGGGTTTTTTCCCAGAAAGTAAAGCCAAAAAAATGTTAATTTGGGCAAGAATGTACAAGGCTTTTATGGTCCAAAGCCTTAGCAAAAGGAAAGAGTACTAATTACAATCAGAGCATCCATGAGATAAATTTTAGCATTCACTACCTGCAACAATGTGTGCACCTTTATCACATCAAATATCCACACAGTGCTGGCAGCAATCCTAAAACAAATTAAGTGCCCACACTTTTCTAATTATTATCAACATTAGGATCTAAATGATCTGTAAAACCTGAGATAAAAAAAAAAAAAAAAAAAAAAAAAGTTTGTGACTTCTAAGCATCAAAACCAAAATGCTGTATTACAAAATTTTCATCTTTCCCTGGCTCACAGGTCTGTGCTTTCCTCACAAGCCTTAAGAAGCCTTTTACAATATTTAGCTGCGTGGAGGAGAAGCTCCACCTTCCTGATACTTCTACATAATTAACACTAAAATCACCAGAGTATTAGAAATGGCACAGAAAATCTACTGTCTAACTTATACAGGAGGCCCTGTTTCCCGTAATGTTTTATTACAAAGTCTTGGATTCTCTTCCAAGGCATTTTATAGGAAGCACTGCAGGGGAAGAAACAAATTAAAAGACAACATACTCTTAATTAAATAAATAAATAATATGATCAGTTTGGCAACAAACTAATGCTGTGCCTGAAACTATGAAGACAAGAAGCAGCTGTTAATAGCAGCAGGGTTTAAATGAAAACAAGGAAAAAAATGAAAGTATATGATGGAGAAGAAAAAGCCTCTCTCTAAACTACTGTCTTTTCAATTTATTATGAAGGATACAAAGGGCAAACAGAGCCCTTTAGATAAGATTTTCAAAGCTTTCTTGGAAATCACACATTCATAGATTTTCAGGGCTGACAGAGGCCACCACAACCATAACTTCCTCTTCAACAAGCCAAAACTCACACTCCACATTCACACACCCCACGAACCTTTTGGCACTCCTGAAAGTTCTTCAGTCTTCCCCTTCCCTTTTACATTCCTTGTAAATGCATCAATGGTGAGCCAGCTCTGCTGCCTGTACCTGCATCTTCAGTCTAACATCTGGTTTGACAATCTCCTTCAGCATACCAGTTGCCTGTGCCTTGATTGTTTTTGGGGACTCCCCATTGCAAACACAAGCATATTTCCCCTTTCCCTCAGGGTTTTCTCTCTCCTGCCACTGCTACACATGTTCTCACCAATCCTTGTTTAATGGAAGTTGCACATGACTTTCAGAAGTCACCTATTCCATTCCTCTTATTCCAAGCCCGGGTAATCTGTATCTTTGTTTTAAAAACACCTCAACTTAGAGAAGCGCCTTAACCTTCACATAGCTGCTGGCATCCTGCTGTGTCAAAGTAAATCTCTGTAGGTGCATTTTCAAATCCTATGTCTTGCTTATTTTATATGGGTTTCTACACTTTCTTTTCCAGCTCGCTGACCCTTTTCCTTACTATGCTCCAACCTCTCCACAGAAAGCCAGTTCCTCCTTCATCTGATCACACCAGGAAAGCCTGATAGTGTTCAGAGTCTCTTTCCCACCAGTTCTACTGGGGCATCGTGCTCATCTTCCATCACTTTAACTAATTAGTGATAATTCCACACCACAGAACCTAACCCCACAGATGGATCTCCGTCAGGGATGTTGGTCTGTATTGATGACATTTAGAATTTCTTCAACACACTCTGACACAATCTGTCATAAAGCTGCACTGGCCTGCTTTACCACCTTCAATTCCATGTTTATCAGGCCTTGTATAATTCTCACCATTGTTAACTTTGGAGTAAGTGTTCAAGACAACTGTGTGTGTTGTTACAGGCTGTGATCTGGCCACCACGGCTCTAAAGCCTGGCTGGTACAGCCCAGAAAAGGCCAACTCCAGCACAGTGACCTCCCCAGCACCAGAGCAAAGGACAAGCAATGACAGAGCCAGGGCAGGATCTGAAATGTCCTGAGCAAGAATGGGACAGCAGCCAGGGAGGCTGCTCCACACATCCCATGCTCTTTGAGAATTCCCCTGAAACAAGCACATGACAAGCAGGGGCCTCTGAATTAATTTCTTTGGGTAGTTTCTTGAACAGCATCTCATAAATCTTTCAATGAGCAACTTATTTTGCTATGCTGATCATGGGTAGTCTTTTATTAAATTTGGGTATAGATTTTTATATGATTTAGTCCATTTAGACCAAATTTCAGCTTTCTCCTTGCAAGAACAGAATTAAAACTCTGGCTGAAGCTGCCTCTGGCTTTCACAGCAGTTTTTTAATGTGAAGATGCAAAGTGCCCAAGAAAAGTGGCATATTGAACTGTTTTCTATTATTTTGTCAATGACTGCGACTATATCCCCCATGGAATTCTTCCATAGCTGACTAGAGTTCCTTTTCATGCAGCAATAAAAATGAAAAGTTTCTAAAGCTGGACATGCAAGAACCTTTTTCTGTCATGTTGGCAATTTACATTTCAATTCAAAATAAGAATTCCTTGGGAGTTTTCCCCTTCCCCCAGCTCTGGATACTGTACTCTAAGATACAACGCTAAATTCCACTGATTCATTATTCCTATTAAAAATAACAACAACCTCCAATTGTTTAGCAAACCAAAAAATTGCAAACACTAAACTTAAACAGTAAAACAGGGAGCACGTTGGGTAAATGTTATTTCCCTGAACAAGGAAAGCTTTGGGCAAAGTGCTTAACTTGAATACAACAAAAGGCAATTTAATTTAGTAATACAGCTGGATGAAAAATGGAAACCTCAGGTTTAATAAGAAGGGGAAAAAAGACAAGCATATATCATCCAAAAGGATAATTATGAGAAACTATTTTGTATGATCCAGCTAAATCAAAGCTTTTAATGCTTTCTTACTCCTGTCAAAGGAGGGAGATTTAGTGCTTTAAAAATGGGGATTTTGCAGACTCCACTGCCCAGAAAAAATGATTTGTCCCTTGATAAATTACTATTGGGTTTTCTACTTGAAAAAAAAAATACACTTACATTGAAATAAATGCCAAGGAATGGCTAGAGAATTTATATTATTCACTCGTATCTGTCACTGGATTGGTTGAAAAGCGACAGTGCTATTAAAAAAGTCTTCTTGCCTCTCGACAGAATGGCACAGAGGGGCCATGCCAGCATTCCCTGAATGGGAAGGAAATGGATATGGTAGGAAGAGTAAGCAAATCTTTATTCCTCTCCACCATCCTGACACACCAGACTCCAAAGAGTGACTCTGGGTGTCCCTGTGTGTATTTTATATTTAGAAGCTGCCAATTCCAATGAAAATCCCCCTCCCACTGGGGTGGAAATTGCTCATTCATTTTCCTAAGGATTTTCAAGGGCTCTTAAATGAATCCTAGGAAATTTTTCTCTCTTCTGACAGAGGAGAAGAGCATATATGATGATAGCTGAAGAGCTGCAGTGCAGGAAAAGGAATTTTTCCCCAAATAAAACTCTCTGAGGGTCTGTCCCTTTCTCCACAGTCCTTGAACAAGAACTGTGGCTGTCATCAGGAAGAAGAAACACAGGGCAGTCCCAGCCACTGGGAAGGGAGTGGGAGCAGATATTTCTGGTGGGACAGTCCAAAGAGATTGTTCCTGTGATACATTTTGGGACTACCCAAAAAAAAGGGGCCAGACAAAATTAAGGGAATAAAAATCAGTTCCTCAGGTGCATTTTGGGCGGATGAAGCTCTCCTCAAAGGAGCAACACCCAAAAATGGACACAGGTTTTCATACTTTTATAAATTCGGTCCTATTGCATACTGGACATTAGTTTTCCAATTACAGGTTCAAGTAATGAAGTCATTTATCCCAAGCTTCCTACCCCCAGCTCACTTCTGTTTCCATCTCAGGCCTGAGGCAGTGAGGTGTCCTTGACTCCCAGGCCTGGAGAGGAATTGTTGTGTCTGCCCAAAATGGGACAGCATCAGCTCACACTGTGTGTGGAGTTTGGAGTTATACACCAAAAACTGCAGGATTACAAATACATGAAAAATAGAAAAGCTAAAATCCTAAGGCATCACCTGCAGGTATTAGTGCCTGGGAGTGGCTCAAGGTGCCACCCAGAAACACCTCTGTTTTCCAGGGCATGGCTGGGGACAGGAATATTCCTGAAAATAGCTGACCTCTTTTCTCTCAGATTTCAAGAGCTGAAGTCCCTGTCACCAAGGCTGCCTGTGTGCCACCAGGGTCGAAGCAGAACTTGGAGAGTGTGTGCAGATGGCCAAAGAAAAATAAAAATTTGATGGCACTGGGGTGCCATGGGCAAGGTTCACAGAGCCAAACAGGTTTGTAGGGCAGATTTTATCTCGACTCATCTCTCAGACACTCATTGATTAGTGCTAATTTTACACAGACTTCATTACAGTCTTAGAAGCCCCTAAAAATTACTTTGTTCATTTCAGTGTTTGATGTGATCTCCACACACTTTCTGTTATTCTGCTCTAAGATTTCCTCTTTTTTTAATTAATTGTAACATCAAGTTTCTAGCAATGCAAGAAATCTTTTGCATATTTAATCACTGACTGACACTGACATTTATCTGTCTCCTGAGAGCAGTAACAGCTACATGTTTTAATGTTTCTTTGGGCCCTGCACAACTTTTATGCCTACTAATGAAATGAGTATCAGTGGGAGAGCTCTGAATTCACAAAAACAATCAAAAAGTAAGAATAAAAGCTTTCCCCTACATGCACAATGTTATATTTATTTGCAATCATTCAATGCTAAAATGCAGAACAGAGAACAAGCTGGAGAGAAATAAGAGAGGAGTTTGACTTAAATGCCAGTGTTTTTCATTTAGAGTGCTTAGTCTATAAAATCTTTGCAACAGAAACAAACTTCTTTCTCCTTCACTACCAGGAATCTGCCGTCCCTGGCCCTGACTTGTGAGTCCACCATTTAGAAACTGCCAGAATATGAAGACAACAGCAAAAAAAGGAAATTCTAACTTCAAAAGACAGTTTGGAAAACTTCCATCTGAACAAGGAAATCAGATTCTAGAAAACATCACCACAAATTAGCCAAAGTTAGAGGGATTTTATGCAGTAATTTCAAAACCATCTGGCTTACAGTCCTGAAGAGTCTACTGTTCAAAACCATATGGGGCAATGGCACCAAACCTGACCTCCAGCTCTTTAAGGGTATTTTACATAGGTGTGCATCATCATCCCAGGTACTAGGGTACTAGAATTTTCATTTTTACTTTCTTCTATCAAAATCCCAAGATGATTTCACTGGAAAACTGCCATTTGCTCCAGAGTTGTCTCGCTTTTAAATGCAAGAAGCAGCATTTTATTTTATTTTTGTTTTTACTTCACAAAATGTAGTTCAGTTTTGCAGCTCAGCAAATGCAGCATTTGTTAAAATCTAGTGAGTTAGAAATATCCAAGCCTCTCTTGGTAAGAAAATTAAAAAAAAAAAACAAGCCATAATCAAATAATTGAAAGTCACAGAAAGTATGAATCAATGTCATTCTGATGTCTCAATTCTTTTTTTTTCATATGGATTGTGCTAACAAAGCAAAAAAAAAAAAAAATTCAATCTCTATCTTTCTTCTGACAAGGTCTTCTCACAGAATTCATAATTATATCTTCTCCAGCCATTTATCTTAAGTTAATAATTCCACTGCCCTTCTAGAACTGGCATTTTGCAAATACACTACAGAATCTACTTGAGGCAGTAATTTATTTTCAAATAACATCTTTATGTTATCCTCTGGTATGTAGGCTTAAGTAGATTGCCTATCTATAAAAAATGAATGTAGCAGAAAGTGTATTCTGTAAAATAAGTTTCGTGAGAAAAACAAATTTCTTCCTAAAAAATTCAGTTCCAATCACTAATTAGCATGCAAATACTAATATTACATGGAGAAACAAAAGAATAAATAGGGATTATATCAGAATAATCCTTCCAGAGCTTTTTTCCTAGCCTATTGTTTTCATGTTCTTAAATCTTTGAAGAATTAAAGAATAAAGCAAGTCATTATGTCTCTGTCTTTTACAGGTGCTCCCTTAGAGCAGTTATTCCTTAGAAAACTGCTTCCAAAGGAACATCCATCACTACTGGAGCCCTGGCAGACTGCTTTCAGCCTGGCAGTTACACCTTTGGTTGAGGGCACTTGAACAGGACACCTCAAAATGAGATTCGGAGGAGCAAAGCATAAGCAAATTTTGAATTGTTAGGATTATTAACCTCTGGGAATTCTTTAACATGAGGTAGAGCCTCCATCCCTCAGTATCTTCAACAAGCAAAGATGAAAGAGCAAAGAACACGGCCTCAGTAGGGATTATGATCTGTGGTTGTTTGGTCCTTGTCATGGCAGATCATGGAATCACGGAAAGGTGGGGAAGGGACCTTTAAGACCCTTTAGTCCCTCAAAGACCTTGTGGGCCTTCAGACACTTTAGTCCCTCAAAGACCCTTTAGGCCCATAAAGACACTTTAGTCCCTCAAAGAACCTTTAGGCCCCTCAAGACCCCTTTAGGCCCTCAAAGAACCCTTAGACCCTAAAGACACTTCAGTCCCTCAAAGAACCTTCAGGCCCTCAAAGACTCTGTGGTCATTCAAAGACACTTTATTCCCTCAAAGACCCTTGGGTCCCTGCTGTCCTGTCGGGGACACCTGCCACTAGACCAGGATGCTTAAGGGTTAATTCAGCTGTGTCCCACTGATGTGCTCTCCTGGCTACATCACCAACAGATCCACATCCTTGGCACCCCTAGATCTGGCACAGGGATGAGATCAGTGTCACCACGAGTCTCCTGTGAGGTGTTGTGGTGACAGATCCCAGAGCTCTGTGCCACTGGGATCCCTCTGTCCTGTGCAGCCAGTCCTGCTTGTGCACAGCAGAGGAGCCTCTGAAGACTCATCCAGGCACTCCAGGATCCCTGACAGGGCTCCATCACTTTTGGTAGAAGGACAGAGCTCACAGCACTTTGAAGGTTTCCATCAGTGCATCATTAACACAAATCAGGTGATGATTGCACTCTGGATTTAGTGATCTCTGCTGGAATTTATGGGGCTGCAGGACATTTTCAGTTCAAAGATGTTTAATCTTCAAATGTCTTCCCCTTTGATCTTAAACTGCTATGTCTTCTGACAGCCAGGACAAAGGATAAATCCACAAAATCAAAATGGTTTTCTAAAGCTATCTTTGTCAAAGGAGTTAAGAACAGAGGACATCATCAGAGTTTCTCTCTTACAATCCAAGATCAATTTTGCAGGCCAAATCCTCAGCCAGCATAAATCAGTGCAACTTCATTCAGATAAAGTTGACAGGAGTTTTTATTACCTGTGGAACTGGTATTGAGAGTTCCACAATTTTGTGACCCTCTTTAATGTCTGCAAAGGCCCTTAATGAAAGATAGCCAATAAACAAATGCTAATAATCTAGCCTGATATGCATGCAAACAAAGTAATCAGGTAAAGCAGGCTGGAATTACAGTTTTACAAGGTACTGTAAGTCCAAGAAGAGATAGAAGATAGAAGATGCATTCACGGGTCTACACTTGCCTGATTTTTTGTTTTAAATTATAGCCCTGTAAATTTTTCTGGACTGTTTATTCAACATGCAAAAAAGGCAGCCTGTACATGGAGTAGCCATTGTGAATCTCCTCATTTCTATACCCATTAGCTGAAAGTATACAGCCAATTCTCAGCCTTGTATTTTAGGTCATAAATCTGCTCCCTGTGTTCCATGGGCAAATTAAAAGCTATATATCTTTTGTCAAAGTCTTTCTGACACAGAGCTCCTACCTTCACAGCCTAAGGCTAGCTGTGTGTCTCGGAAAATTATATACAATAGGCACTGACAGCCATGGAGTCCAGCATTTAGGCACTAGTCAACATATTTTTATACATGTAAAAATCATTCTACCTTATAACCTGAGCACAATCTATACATATTTAAAAGGATTATGGGGGTATGAAATAAGAAAAATGCTTTCAAAAGCATAGGAAGGTGGTCTGAATTCAATACCCCAGCAATCTTTAAAACTGTTCTGCATTAAGCATATGCATTAGCCCCTGCATTGCACTGATACAGGCTGCACTGTCACAGCCATAACCTATTTCCTTGCGCTCTAACCATGGCCATGCTTCATTTTCTGACCAATGTGTAGGCACCTCTTTTGATTTCAGCCCAATGTGCAAACAGTGTATGTATTTTAATTAAATGCATACAAAATTATGTTGTTTGGGAATGTCACTTTGTCATGTGTCACAGCAATGGCTTGTCTAGTTATATTGGAGTTTTATGGTCTTGAAATAAAGCATTGTAAAATGGCAACATTTAAGAAGCCCCACACAAATTTTGGCATTGTGGAAAATTTTCTAAACGATGGGCTCCTGCACATCTTTTAAAAGCTGCAAGAAGCTCACAAAGAAGTCATTTTAACTGTAAGACAGAGACATATTTATAAGAAACTGAGTGTTTAATCTACTTATTTGTTCAACAGTTCTGCCCCTCTGCCCAAGGCAGCAGCTCTTCAGTGTCTCATTCTCCTTACACTGCAAGTAACCCCTGTTTCACACTTTTATCTGAAACACTGCTTGCCCTCCTTAGACCTCTTTGGTTTATAGCTGCCATTTTCACAATGTCATATCTCTTACACTGTGATCAGAGATGTTCATCTTTATCCTTTCCTAAGTGATATTGTTGTCACATAATTTACTTCCTCAGTTATTCTTTCTGGCAAACCTGGAAGGCCTGTCTTCCTTCCATTTAACACAGAGCCACAATGTCAATAGAGTTGGTAGATTTGATCTGCAGTTTCCATTTATTGCTCATTCTGAAACAAACACAGAGTAGTGCTACTATCCAAAAATACCTCTTACTCCTATTTTTGAATACATGGTTTATATTCCTTAGGAGAACAGTTCCCTTTCCAACTGTCATCTTTTGTCCTAAAGCAACCAGCTTTAAGATGCTTTTATGGGCCAAGCAATTTTTCCTTCTCAATGCTGATGATGGTAGTTAAATTTGAGGATGTGATTCTGCTGTCATCTCATTTCATGCAGCACTACAGGAAGGGAAGTCATATCTCACTTCAGAACAAAAGTCATTTACAGAATAAAAAGGGATAGAGAACAGCATTAGAATTGTTTGCAGAGAGTCTTGTAGTCAGGTTCCTCTGACTTCCCATGCTAGTTAAATACATACCCAGGCCTTGCCAGTCTTCAACTACTTACAGACCTTTACTGTGTATTTCACACCAATTCAATTTCAAATCCCCAAGTCTGATTTAATTAGAAAGGCAACAAAATCTGGGAAAGCAACCAGGCATCTAAAACTGCTGCACTCTGTAAGTGAAGTAGATGATGTTTATTGGAATCTCAGAACATATAAACTCCCAAACTGATGGTGGCTTCCCTAATGGACCAAACAGCACAATTTTAATAACCTAAGTGAGGCTTAGATAATAAGTGAGGCTTCCCTGGGCCAACCCACAGCTGGCACAGCTGTGTCCAAATCATTCCCACACCTGAAAGGCTGGGGGAGCATCACACAGGCAGAACAACTCTTAAACAAATCAATGTCTGCAGTGAAGATGGACAAGTCCACAGCTTCCCCAGAAAACATTAAAAATCATTGTAGTGCCAAGGATTCATCCTGAAATCCACCTCTGCATGCACAGATGGAAAACTTTAATTTGCTTTACAAAACCTATTTTATACTCTTGCATCTTGTGCTGCACTGGAGGAATTTGATGGATTTCTTGTGAAAGTGGCATTTTACAATAAACACCTTTCTGATTGCATTGTTTAGTGACCTGACATTGCTAATAAGCCTTTAGTGTGCTGGCCCTGTGACTTCCCTTGTCTGACCCACACTTTGTGTCTTCAGTAAACACATTGATCTGGGCAGGAGCATTTAAGTAATAAACCATTGCTCTGTGTGAGGAGGACTATCAGATTGCAATCCCAAGCTAACAGAAATTGTTCTCTCTTTAAGCTGCTTGAAATGAAAAACACCACAACACTGGCATATCTGCTTGCATTGTTATTTTAAATTATATACACACAGCATCTTAATAGAAGAAATTATATGCTCCCAAGATGACACATTTCACAGTTAGAAATAGATGTTAAAACGTTTTCAGATAACAAATTGACAATCTTAGTCCTGTTTTCCATGTGTGTATATTGCTTAAAACCACAACCAGAAGGGGGAGTAAAAAATTGGATTTATAATCCATTGCTTACAGAATTTGCAATAGTTGTTTTTTCAGCTTTTTTAAATCACTCAATTGAGAAAAATATTTTTTCCAATTTCCTTTTAAACTTCTGTTAAAGGTCAGAAAACTGAAGATAGCAAACTACAGAAAATACACAGAAGATGTTTATGCATTTTAACTGCATTTTAAAAAAACCCAAACATACTTGTGCTTCTAAATAGCTTCCTAATTTCAAAATGTTTATTTTTTTCCTAAAAGATTGCAATTCACATTCACACACACAGAGTGAAAATCTGCAGTGTAGCTCCACTAACTTAAAAAACCTCCAAGTGGAAAGGCTGTTAGCTATAGTAGTACAAAACACCAGGTCAGGAGCTATCGTTGTGGAATAATTTCAGCTTAATACTGAAAAGGGGTAAATAAAGCTCAGAAGAAATGCAGTATACTGAATGTTTTTGACAGGGAGTGAAGAAACCCTCACAAAGAGTGAGGTGAAGTGGCTGAGGAATCTTGCAATTACAAGATGTGGTCCTCCTTATTTTTGTTTTAATCTGTTCATACATGAGACATTCTCCCTCTGTCAGGAATGGAAAATTTTCTTATATATTTTTTCTTTCAGTGTATTTCTATTTTCAGAGAGTATTATTGTCCTTTTTCTACAACAGCCACACTGCACACTCAAATCACTCACAGGAGGGAGGGACAGTGCCTCCTCCAACTGCAATGTTAGTGTTAAAAAAATCAACTCCTTTTGCAACACCACAGCAATTATCTCTGTCCTGACACCAACCATTTACATGAAACGCTGATATGCTTTAGTGCCATTAATAATTTTGCTCATATTTAGCAGCTATCAATATCCCTCAGCCAAGGAGGAGCTCTTGGCTTGACTAAAACTGTGCCAACCACCAAGTGTATCACTCATAACCTATCACAGAGCTGAATTAAACAGAAGAGCTTTGTTAAAACAAGATTAATCTTCCCTTCCTCATAGATCAAATATATCTCAAAGATCAATATATATTGAAATACTGAATAGTTATGATTAATCAGGGAGGAAAAAACAGATTCAGGTTGCATAATGTTAGGAACAGAAATGCAGTACTTCCTTGTGTACTCATAGGCACTATCCATTACTCCTGTTAGCCATATTTATATTTGATATAACACCAAATACTGGACTATAAAATTATTATTTCCTTTACAAATTCTGTATAGGAATTCTCCAGGAAGAAAGCAGCAATGCTCCTGACTCATAATTCTTGTTACAAGAAGGAAGGAAGGAATGAAAACAGAACTGGGGTACCTTCTCTTATCTCCAGTCTGAGGAGCTGAGACCTATTCAAAGAACAAATAATAGCAAAATTTCCTCTGTCTTGCAAAAGTCCAGAAAAGAACAGCAGAGAAGGCAATTAGTTTAGGGAGCAATTATCTTCCCTGAATGTCTTTACAGGACGGAACTGTGAGACAAGGCTTGGAAAAAATCAGACTTTGATAAAGGTCAGTGGCATATAACCTATTTTGGCAATTACTTGTCAAATATAAGAATGGTTTAAAATACATTGAAGCAACTCAGGAAATCTGGTGACAGGGCTGTTTTAAGCAATGCACTTGCTATTCTTCAAAGGTAATTCTGAGTTTAACACTGGCAATACTGAAATAAAATTGGGTGTGAGAGAAAAAGGAAAGAAGCAATATGCCATGCCCCTGAGTCTGAGGGGTTTCTTGTGACAGAGATCACAGGGGTTTTCAGGATGAGGGAAGAGATGAGGATTTGACTCTATATTTTAGAAGCCTTGATTTATTATTTTATTATATATATATTTATATATATATATATATATATATATATAACAATATAACCATACTAAAAGGAATAGAAGAAAAGGTTTCCTCTCAGAAGGCTGGCTAAGAATAGAATGAATAACAAAGGTCTGTGGCTGGGACAGAGAGTCCAAGCAATCTGGTCTGTGGTTGGCCATTAATCATAAACATTCAAGATGGCCCAATCACAGACACACCTGCTGCATTCCACAGCAACAGATAACCATTGTTTACATTTTGTTGCTGTAGCTTCTCAGCAGAAAAAATCCTAAGAAAAGGATTTTCACAAAAGATCTCTCCGACAATTTCTGGCACAGCTGTGGTGAGTGATCTAATGCCATTTGGGTTGTTGTGCCACAGCCCCTCCAGGCTCTGTTCCTCATCCTTCCCCGTTCCCAGACATGAGTGAGGTACCAGTGCCCTGCTGGCACATGAAAAGGGCTGGTCCCTCGTGTGCTCCAGGGCAGCTGGGAGCTTTCAGGAGGAGTTCTGCAGCACACTCAACACCCCATTATCAAGCATCCTTATTGTTTTCCGCACTGAATTACAATTTTCTCCCCTGGAGATTCACCCCTCCCAGGTCCCCATGAAAGGTGGGGGATGTTTGGGGTCAGATTTGAAATGTTGGACCCACCTGCTGTTCCAAAGCTACACAGGCTGCGTTCCCCCACCAGCTCTGACACTGTGTGATTTCATCTGTGCCAGTGGTGGAGGCTGATTGAACATCAGGAGGGAGAGAGAACATTCCATAAAACTGCAGGCGGAAAAGGTTTGCCAATTATTTTTCTTCTCATGACTTTTAGGATGCACAGATTCCTTTTGGCAGTTTCCCTTGTTTTGTGCCCATAAAATAAGTTTAATAGCTGAATTTTCCTTAAGATAATCAGAGGCTGTATAATTTATGCATCTGAATAGCATTGTAGCCAGATGTAATTTTGCTTGAAGTTTCAGCATTACAGTTAGTAATGACTCTGCTGGCTGTGTTTTGTAGAATTTGCAATTTATTTAACAGTTGACTGAGCACTGACCCCATTTAATATCGCCATAATCAAAATGTGGCAAAAATTAAAAATTAAAATCTAAAAAGAAATCTGTGCCTTCTGGGAAACAAGCAGCCTACAAGTGGACAGGGTATAGAAGCAATCTCTAAAATGACAGGTAACTAACATGTCTTTAAAGTTTATAGCAGAGACAAGCTAGCCAATCAAAGATTGAGCTGAATTAAGATTTAAAACATTCTCTAAGTAATAGTTATGGCTTCAGGCATTTGTTTTGTCAGCCTTTCTGCTGTTCAAGTCCCTCTCTCTGATTTGCAAGAGTTGGTTATTCCGTGATCAGACAAGGGAAATATCAGAGGGTATCCTGTGCTTCCAAAGAGCAGGGGAGCCTGAGGGGGAGGAGAGTTAAATTGCAATTCCTGTCTGTTTCTGCCATGGCTTCCCAAAGAGCAGTGCCAGGTGGGAAGCTGGGACTTTCTGAACCACACTGAACACAGCAAGGGAACCCCCTGGATTTCCAGAACAACTCCTGCCCACTCTGCTGGGCTGTCCCAGCCTTCCCCAGGTGCTGTCCCATCCTGCAGAACCATTTCTTGCTGTCCCATGTCCTGCTCACCCCTTCCAGCACCTCCCACACCAGATCTACCAGTCTGTTTGGGTCATTACATATTTTTGGCCCTGTTTATAATAAGGTTTGCACTTAATCCACCTTTTAGCCCACCCACCGGGTGACATTTAATAAATTGTATTCTTCATTAACATTTCCTTCTCAAGCATTATAGATGATTAATGGTGATAGAGAAATACAGTGTCATCAGCATAAAACAATGATTTATGGTGATAAAGAAAACAGCACCATCAGCATTAAAAAAAAATTAAGTTATTTGAAGAACTGAAGTTAAGATGGGAAGAAACAGATCCAGAATTTGCTGTGAGTTCAGCTCTGCTGCATTCATGAGTGTCCCTGGTTTGTCCTGTGGACATAATTGTGGCTGGCACTGTTCTGTGTCCCCAGCAAGGGTGACAGAGCACAACACAACGCACAGGCATGGAGGTTTCCTCTCAGACTGCCTGTGAATCCTCACTGCATTCCTAAGCCAATTTAGATCACAGGCCAATATTACACACAGCTTGCAGCAGGCTGCACTACAATTTGTGTGCCGGGTGGGATACAAAGAGCCATGAAAGATTTCCTTTCAAAGCACTCAAAAGGCTGAAAAGATTTCCCAGCCGGTTGCCATTTACACTGATAATCCAATTGGAGTGAGAGTGTTTCTAACAAAGTTTAAAAATGGCAGCACAATCGAGGACAGCAGCCCAAGATAGGAACAACACTTTAAAAATGGAAAAATAGGGGAGAGAAAAAAATAAAATCCTTGTGGTTCACAGACACAGGACACTTGATCCAGAGTGGAACATGCATTTAAGACCACAACGCTTTAAACCCCATAAAACTTCCCTAAGTTCCTCACTTCAGTGATTTTTTTCCCCCAAAGGAAAAAAATTCTTATGACAAAAAAAACCCCCAAAGAAAACTGTGCTAAAAAGTCATATTTGGTAGTATATTAGGAATGGGCATCTGACCCTCAGGATTCTCTGAAACAGGGATGGGCTACACAGCATACCTGGTTACATCTTGTCCACAATGAAAAGTGAACACTACAAGTTTCATTTAAAAAAAAAATCACCAAAAGCCCTTGTACTCTTCTGTAAGTGTCACTCATTCATAATAAAATACACAAAACAAAAAATTCAAACACTTTCATGGTTTGGGGGAGGAGGGTGGTGGGGGGAGCTGAATAAAAAGATAATCTACTCTTATTTTCATTCTATAGTCGCGTTCACTGCAGCTACAGAATCAGGTATGCCAGCAGTCAAAGCAGTTACCTACTTGATAGCATTGTTCCTAATTATTTGCTGTTCCTTCCCATTAATTTTCAAACTTGATTATCTTGATTTCAACACTACTAAAAGAGTCATTTAGGGAAATAATGGAAAAGAATGGTTCCAGTGCCAATTCATGCTGTCCTCTTCCATAAATCGCTCTCCAACTTTAAACACTTCCATTTACAGCTACGATATTTTTGACCTTTATGATGTTTCCAAGCCTCTTTAACCAGCAGCAGCAGGCTGACTACTGGGAGATTTTCCCTCCTGCATAGTCTGAGTATCCATATAGAAGAGCCACAGGCAGAGGACATAAATCTGAAACAATTCTCCCCTCTTGCAAAGAAAAACCCCATGATTGTGTCTTTACCATTAACATGGCATATTTAAAGCTACAGACTAAAGGTGGAGTATGTGGCACTAGGACAAAAACATGCAAATTTGAGGACAAAGCAGCAGGGATCCTGCTTTGCCCTCTGCTCAGGTACCAGCCCACAGGGAAGAGCATCTCCTGAGAGGAGGAGGAGGAGGATTTTGGGAGCAATGACCACCACATGGATTCCCTACTTGCAGATGCACTTCTCCACAGTATCAGCAAACAGCTTTTAAACAGAAATGACTCCTAGAGGCCTTCTGTACATGGGTTTACATGCCACAAAGACAAGATATTCTCTCCTGACACAAATTACAAAACTCCCCATTCAAGTCAGGCAGCCGCCAGGGTCTTTCTACCAAGATGAGGAAATGCTCCCTGAAGAGACTGGATGAGTTTAAGAGAGTCATCAATAACAAAAGGGGAAGGGAGGTAAGAACTGCCAACTATTTTCTAGACATTTGTATTTAGATATTTGAAACAACGTACTTTGACCAATTTCATAGTGTTTAAACTGGAGTATTAATGAGAGCAGAGAATTCTAAATGAATTATGGAAAGCGTGTGCACAACAAAAGTCATTCACTCCAAGAGTACATGATTGCACAGAATATACAGACTTGGGGCAAAGAAACATTTCAGGTTGCTTCTGCATAAAACAAAATGAACCAAGTTTCCAGATCAGGAGCTGCCTTGTAGAATTGCTTTGAACAAAAAATTACACTCCATTCTCTGCCCCGCTGCTTTGTGGACCGTCTTGTGTGATCTGATATTTCTTTACTATTTTTTTCCTAAGTTGAGTTAAAATATATTGCTCCCAAACCCACAGCTTTTACAGGTGAAGTGGAAAGGAAAAAAAAATAGCCAAAAACTAGAAGCTGAAAAAACTTATTTGTTATTCAGCTGGGAAAGGCAGAATTGTTTTACTCTGCCTATCTCACTTGCTGGCTGTTTTCTTTTTCACCTGTGAAAGCAGTTTCTGTAATAGCAATTCAGTTCTTGTTCCTCAGACTATGTAGAGATTTGTTTGGGCTTGGATAAGTGCCCAAAACATGCTCCTAACTATTCCAGTTCTATTGAGTCTCTGAAAAAGCCCTACATGTATCTTTTCAGAATTTAGGTCTTTTATTTCAGTCTCAGATGAAAGCACACAAAGCTAAACAAGGGGAAAGGGAGGAAAGTGATCTCAACTACACAGAGATAAAGAATGGCTCATTTAGAGCCTGGCTGGAGTTCTGGATGAATGACCACCTTAACTTTTGCCTTATTCCAACAATACTTTAACCCTGGGTAACTGAAACTCTAACTTTTGCCAAGTAAAAGTGGATTATGATGACACTACATTTTAAGGTAGAAGATGTAGGAAAATTGTTATTTTTTCACTGAAAGTCAACAGCAGCATATTAACAGCAGTGTCATGGGAGATGGGAGCAGTCATCAAATAGAAAAGTTTTCGCCTTGAACTTGGTGTAAAACTTTTAATTCAAACTTGTTAAAATGAGAAGTCTTTCAACAGCTAGCATTCTAAAACACCAACAAGATTTTTTTTTTTTTGTTTTTCCTTCATGGGGCACTTCTCACTGGAGATATTTGGTGGGTGATCTGGGCTATCCCCAGTGCCAAGCTGTCTGTGAATGCAAGGCAAATGTCACAGGAGTCAGCAGCAAGCCAGCAGGTAGAGCAGTACATCATGGTCACAAACAATCACTCCAATATCCATCATCCTCCTAACAGCAGTTTTTGTACATTTTTCAGATTCTCTTTTCACAAAGTATTAGAGTGGTCACTTTTTTCTGGATTTTAAATAATCTACTGCTGAGCAGGAAGCTCATAAAATCTCCACTCTCGATTTACATGCCTCTACAATAATAAGGAGAGAAGGCCTGCCTCCCCAGGACGCCTGCTCAAGCACTTGGGATGAAAATGGAATAAAATACTCTGCTGTAGCAAAGGCTGGCCTTGAAAAATGCTCCTTTAACAGCCTCTTCCACTTGAAACAATTAAAGCAAGCAAAGTATAAGTCCCACTGTATCATTTTCCAGAAATAGCAAATCAAACAAAATTTGAACAGTCCTGTATGACATTAGAAATCAGCAAGTGGAATAATAATGCATGTTATGCACCTCATGCACTGTCCAAAAGTCATAGGAGGTAGACAAGAATTTTAAAGCTCTTGAAAGATATTTCTGAGAAAGTCAGCCACAAGCTCCACCACACACAATAACCACTCATGGGAACCTACTCAATTATGCTGAGACTTCTGAAGCAAACATTTGACTTGTATCATGTTTATGGAGAATGTGTTTGAGCAGGGACCTGGAGCAGTCCACCCCACTGAAACACTGTTTTTTATAGCTTTGGTCAGCCCAAAGCTGCTTTCTCCAGCCCAAACCCTGGGCAATGCAGCCATCAGCTACAGGAGACACCCATCCCTTTTCTTTCTGGCAGAAGGCACAGCTTTGCTATTGCCATAATTAGCATTTTTTAAAGGCCTGTGAGATGAAATATTCACCTTTCTCCCTTAATTCCCTGCTCTTCTCTCTTCTGAGAGCCCCATAAGGCCATGCTCACCTCTGCAGCCCAAAGTAACTCAAGTACCCTCAGGTGTTTGGGCTGAGCTCAGGTAACTCTGCTGCACCACAAAGCCCAAAACCTCCAGCACAGTGACTGCTGGGGCTGTTCTAGATTGACACAAGGTTAAATTCAAGGTGTCCAAGAACTCTCCAGCCAATTTTCCTGTGTGCCCTTCCCTGCTCTGTCCCTCTCTCACGATCTTTTACAGGAGCTCATGGGGCTTGGCCTAACAGTGCTATTTGCTTTATATGGAACAACTCATACTCTTCAACTAATACAGAAAACCAAGAGTTGTCCCAGCTTCATTTGTAATGGAACTCAGTATAAAAGAGAGTCAATCAGCTGTAGGAATAGAAGGAAAAACCCAGAGCAGCTCTGACAGTTCCTTTCTAGTAGCTGGAAAAATCAAATATAAGACAATCCTCCAGGTGGTGTTCCAGGAGCTAAATTTGAGAAGAAGTTGCAACCAGAAATGTATTTACTGCTAATTGTGGATCCTGCCAAGGTACCAAAGATTGAGCAGAGACCTCAGGGAAGCAATGTAACCTTTGTTTCAAGGGCTGTGGGTGTATTGCAAGTCACTGACTGGGTGCCAAGGAGAGGAATGTTTTCAGGCAAAATGACAGGAAATCCCAACAGTGTTAGGTATTGGGCTGATTTGGAAAATTAGATCATTAAAAACTCGGGTGGTTTGAGTGATTTAAATATTAAAAGAAGAGAGAAATGAAATACAACAGGAAACAAGAGCAATGACAGATACTGGAAAGGAGCAAGGAAAAGCAGATGCAATAGTTCAAAATCACACAAAAAGAGAAACAGGAACAGATGGATTTCCATAAAGAATAGAAAAATCTCTGTTTATTTTCATTTGAAGCCAATGGAAGAAAGAAGTCCTAAAGGCATGGGAACAGTTTAATTTTCAGAGCTGGTCTGGTTGACATTTTCTTTTGAACACCAGATTAAATAACACAGCTCTGGTAACAGCATCTTTGCTATAAATGCTATGGGGCTAAAGACCAGATAAGCAGCATCATTTAAAGGCTTTTCCCCTATGCAAATAAGTGCTGGTAAATACTATCAAAATACACATATTTTGATGAAAATAAAAAAAAATTGTTGACTGCTCAAGTCCTAATCCTGATGCCAACACCTGACATACATCAGCCTGAGACTTGTGAGATGATTATGCCAAAGGTGTCCTAAAAGCGACAAACAAACCTGCAAACACATTTAACTAACTGCATGCCATTACTCATGATTTGCAGTAGTGTTTGAATTTCTCCAAGTCCCTTCACATGAAACATGAATACACTGACACGATCATCAGGGTACTTGAACTTCTTCACCCAGAGCTTTGTTCTCAAAGGCAACGCATTGATGAGAATATCAGTTCCCATATTAAGTGTAGACTGCAGCTCACCAAGTAATAAACAAAACCTTCAGAAAATACTCCAAAATTCAAGGTTCCTCAATTCTTCACAGGGAAGCATCAACACTGAAAATTTAGATGCACATTTCAGCCTTTATATGTTTTTTTTTTTTCATTTTAAATACTTAGAGTTGCATGATTTTATCTTTTGGCGTTATCAGTAATATAAGAGTACAAATACTGAACAATATTTTCTGATCCAAAACCAAAATAAAATGTTAAGAAAAAAGGAGCCAAAATCAATCAACCAACAAAAAAGAGCAAAAAAAGAGCAAGGCCTGAAAGAGATTTTGGGAATGTCAAGCAGGATGTCACAGCAGCAGTGAGATCACCCCTTTGGGTGCACCTATGCTGAACATTTGCAACCTGGAACCAGAATATATCCAGCACCACACGTCTGATACAAGCCTGGACACTAATGAAGCCCTGAAGAAGCTGGTGGATATTCTATTGGGAAAACAGGTCCATAAAGAGCCAGTTCCATGGAAAAGGATCTCAATTTTATTACCATTTTTGAGTCCAGACAAGTTTTATACTCTAATATGTCTGCAATAACGTCTGATGTATCTGACTTAAAGGACAGAATTGTAATAAAGTTAGAAGCGTACAAAATTGCAGAAAGGACAATTTAAACTGAAGCTCTCAACATTAACATCCAGGTTTTGAGCATTCAAAAGTGAGCTATGAAACACCAGAAAATTGAGGCCTTTGGTAAATGTCAACCAGGGGAAATGTGACTTAGATTATTAGAGAGTCAAAGAATATAATCCACAGTAGATCACTTCAGCCCTGGCTAATTACTAAAGGCACCAGTTCATTACACTGCTCTAAGTGTATCTAATTCAGTTTGCTCTGCAGTTCATCTATTATGTCTTTTTTATGTGTTCCTGCCCTGGCTGTTGCCGTGTACAACCTGCTCTGAAGGTGCTTCTCAGCTCCTACCATTTCCACTCACTAAATCCAGAAACTGTGGCTGAGGTTTGCTCAGTTTCAAGCTGATTTCTAATTAGCAAGAACAAGTAAGAAGAGAGAAAAAAAAAAAACTTAAAAAAAAAAAAAAACATGGGGGAGGGATAAACTCATGTTTAAAAATCAGGACCGCAGTTGAGACATTTTTGGTAATAAGTTAAGCAACTGGAGTTGGTTAATAGGAAACCAGTGTCAGATGCAAATTTGAAATTCAAAAGAACAAAGCTATTTAACCTCTGATCAGACCATTTAAAAGATACATTTCATTATAAAGAGCTACTGAAATTTATTCCCATGAGATTCTGTTGGTGTTGAAATTTTACATGGATTCAAGACTTAAGTATATTCATATATTCAGAGGGGGGAAAAAAAATCTCATTCAGGGTTAACAACTACAAGTATCCAAAAATTTGTAAGTCGCAGATGATTGGGGAAGTATCTTATAAGGTCTTTTTTTTCTTATACTTATGCATTTTTCTTGTTGTCTGCCCTGGACACCTTTTATTGACCACTGCTGGTTAGCTGAACCTTTGGTATGGCTTAATATGTTTACTCAGGCAAATTCCCACCTCCTCCACCACTTAGCAAATGTTCTGAATGCAACACTCAGTTTTTGTCCAATTTTTAGCTTTTCACAGAGCAAGCATAACATAGGAACAGCTACACACACCTCACAAACCTCTACAGCATTTAAAAATACTTTAAGGCCTTCAGAGCAGCAGCAAAACACTTTTTAACAGGAACAAATATTATAAGTTGGGAAATTTGAAGTGGCAGTTCATGAAAATCTGTACTCCATATCAAAGAATATTTACTATCTGTATCTGACTTTCCAGCAGTTAATAATAATAAAAACATTTTTTTAAATGACCATAACAAATTTCTTTTACACAGTGCATGCCATTCTTGTCACTTTTATGGTTTGGAAGTACAGCAACATAATGGATGTTAAAACTGACATTCTCCAATATTTTAAATAGGTCTCATCTGCTCATATTTTTTGTTTAATAGGGTTCTCAAAAGTCATTCACAGCTAATTGGTATTAGTTTTAATTGAGTTTTGTGTAGGTATTAGAAGGAAAACTGAAAAACCAGCTTGCAGTAATTCTCTATACAATGAATCAAAAAATGCAGTATGTGTGAAGAGAGTGTATAAATTAAAAATGACTGAACAGCACAAGAAACTGTCAGACAAAAATGATCTGTGAGTGAAAGGGGACCTGTTTTCTTCTGTTTGTGCAGTGGGTGGACTGTCCAGCTCTCTCATGCACAGATGAACAAGCCAACCAAGCAGCTTAAACCTTCCCTTGCAACACCAAGAAAAGCCCAGGCTGTTATGGAGTCATGCTGGTCATACTGGGAGGGAGCAGCCTCTGATGGCAGCTTCAGAAACTTACCTACAATCTAAATTACCTGCAGCTGCCTGGTCAGACCTTGGTCCTGCCCCTACTCACTTAACCTTCAGCAGCAAACCACCAAAAATAATGCTTCCTAAATCCACAAGTTGCCAATAACGTGTTCCCAGCAGTTGCAAACAGATCCACAAGTCCCAACATCTTTTTTTAAACACTTGGATTACGGAGAGCAGTCAGAGCCCTTAATCCAGACAAGATCTTCCTTCCAAAGCCAGCTCTGTTTGCTTGTTTTGACCTCCCAAGAGCTGCCAGGGCCCATTTCCAGTGGGATGGTTTGTTCCTGCTGGCAGGATCTGCTCTGAGATGTCGTGGTGGCTCCCTGGCTCTGCACTCCCCAGATCTGCACACTGCCTGCTGATAAGTGAGGACAGCATCTTCAGCAATGTGATGGCAAATGTCTGACCCAGCTTTAACTTGTGCAAGGACATTAATGGGTTCCCTGAGCTGCTGGCAGCCCCTAGGAGTTGCACAGCTGATGCTCCTGCTCTTGGGTTTTGCCTCCTTTTAATCTGTATCAGCTGCAGGAGGGCAAGCTGACATGTGCCTGCTCCCTCTTCAGTTTCTCCTTTACCCAACACACCACAGACACCTCTCAATGCAGCAGCAAATACATCAAGCCTCCTTGTGCCTCAGAGCCTCTTAATCCAAAGGAGAGATAAAAACCCTGAAGAACTGAACTGCATGATACAGAGCAATACAGCAGAGTATTGGGTGTTATCACTTCCTCTCTCACTAGAGCTGACTTTCATGTCTGTGATCACTTTTCCTCCCTTTAAGCCCCAAACCTTCACACTAAAGAAGATAAGGAACCAAGGAACATGGAAGGAAAAAAAAAAAAGAAAAAAAGCATTTTATAGCCTTATTCTAGACCTTCTGCACTACTAGCAAGCCAAATGCAACCATTGCTGCCTGTGTTGGGAACCAAAGCCCAGCAGCACCAGGCAGTGACCTCCATCCCCTGCCCCAGAAAAACCACACAGAGGCATCCACCTGTGTGCCACCAGCACCACGAGCCCGGCCTCTGACAGCCCTCTCTCCTGGGCCAAAGGCAGCCTACAAGCCCCCAGCACTCAAATTGCTTCCTGAGGGTGATGTCCCTGGAAATACATCTGGAAAAAAGCTGCATGGTCCAGTATCCCCCTCACACCTCACTCCAGTACATAAAGAACAAATTATCTTATTATCTTTGTTAATGCTCCCCCAGAACATCTTACAAGAATAACACAGACACCATCACACACTGATTCCTGTTGTCTCCTCCACCTTCATCAAGCTGCCCCTGTAGTCTGCAGCTAACTCATGGAGTTATTGATGGCTGTATATTAAATACAGCAGGATCATTTGTCCTCCAGGCCCTCCATTCAACACAGTAGGCAAAGCTCTGTTTTCTGAGTCCAAAACTGTTGAGATGATGAAATAAAGACTTTTTATTAAGGCAAAATACAAAAACACACTGACAGCTCAGGGCTGTGTTGCAAAAATCAAGAAATGCTGAAACCCTGGTGTTTGCACCAGACAGTTCTTTTACCTGTGATGTCAGTCCAGATACCACACATTACAGAAAGTAACTGGTTTATTGGAATAATTTCTGCTACAATATTGACTTTCTGAAATAAAAACCCTGAAAAACTTCAGGGAGACGATATATCTTTGAATCCACACAGGGAGAGGGGTTTTGCTTTCATGTCTTTTTTTTAGTTTAATGTCATCTTTACCTTCATTTTTACTTTTGATACACATGTAATATTTCCTTTTAAAATTGAAAAACCCTATAACTTGCTTTCCACAGCTTTTGTCTCCTTCAAAGCTACTGCAATCTTGCAAAATAGTTTTAGTGAGAAGAAGATGGATCATCACTAAATCACTTATGATCAGAGGACACATGAGCTGGTGTATGTCCTATAAACCATGGAGTAATGCTGCCCTTCCCACTTGAAAACTATCCAAATGCTACAAATCCTTACTTTCCCAGGATGGATATTTACTTCTTATGTCCTTCAGCTGCAAGACCATAGCAGCTTTAGCTCTACACTTCTGTGGACTAAGGGAAACTCAGCTGGAAAGCACTGAGTTTCTGAAAATGACTGCAATTACAGGTCAGAATTAGAAACCCACTGAGCACAGGCTGCCCTGGAGCCTGCCATACCTGGATTTGGCACAGTTTTTGACTGATGTCACCTCCCAGCAACAATGTTTACTGCTTCAAGGTAAAAGGTGAAGGAAATCTGCTGTCCTTCCATTTAACATTGCAGCAGGCCTAGGGAAAAAGCCTTTTGACACATGGCCCCTCACAGAGAAATTGAATAAAGGTGCAATCTGTTAGAGGCGTGTTACAGCACACTGCTACTTGCAAAAGATAATTTTGTTTCTTTACTTTTCTGATTTATGTGCTTGAATGAATGATGTCTCAGTGCTCAGAATTTTTATCAGAACTGTAAAACTGGGAAAGGCAGTGGCCTTTGCTTGGCAGCACAGCCCTTGTTCAGGAGCACCAGTGCAGTTACAGGGCTTGGGACAAAAACCAAACATTTCCAGTGACCTCTCCTCCTTGCCCATTGCTATAGGTGTGGCCCCTGCAGCCTGTGAGAGGTGAGGAACTGCTCAAAAGGAAGCAACTGGCACGGCAGGTGAAAGGCAAGAAGGGAGACAGGAATGCTGCCTACTGAATTAAATACACTGGAAGCTGATGGAACCACAGGGATCAAATCCAAGGAAAGATAAATAAAGCTCTGAAACATTTCCCAAAATTTAAAAAAATCCCACTTTTCTCAAAGGACGAATTTCCCTGCCTTCAGGCATCAAAAAGGCAGATAAAAGGCAAAGAAAGTATTGAGGGCAGCCCTGAAGAGACGGTTTTGGACATTGGGGCTTGGAGCGACCTGGGACAGTGAAGGTGTCCCTGCCATGGCAGGGGGTGGGATAAGCTTTAAGATCCCTTCCAACCCAAACCAATCTGTGATCGCATAACAGAGAGAGAAAAAGAGATGGGAGAAGACAGAATTTTGAAATCAAGCTCACACCAAAGAAACTGCAAACTCTGACTCTCTCCCATTACTTTCACATAGCAATCTTGAAATTGGTCAAGCTGGTGAACAGGATAAAACTTAAATACAAAATGAAGAAAAGCTCATTCAACACGTGATTCACCCAATATCACCCAATCCCTACACAGTCCTATATTTAGCTGCAAAATCATTTGTATACCAGCCATCTCTTTCCTCTTCAAGCAAGTTTTCTAATTACAGGTAGATGCCACCAGACAATATTTGAATTTAGTTTAATTTATAAATTACCTTGAAGCAGGTTTGTCTCTGGTGAATTTAAAACATTATCTAAAATTTCATGTCTTATCCACAGTTGTCAAGTGAGCAATTTCCCTACCTTGAAATATATATAAGGAAAAGTGCTAACCCTGAAGAGAAGGAAAAAATTAATCAAAATCTCTGTCCTCAAGAAAAAAGAAACCTTGGGATACTCCCTTCCATCCCATAAGATTGTGATGTATTACTGATACAAAGTGCCAAGCATATGGGGTGGGTAACACCATGTAACCATTCTGGAATGTGGGTATTGCAATTACCCACCTACACCAAAGTGATCATGGGATAAAGGTTGTTCCCTTACCATAAGATCTCCTGCAAATGCCAAGTTTGGGAGGAAGATCCAGCTGGAATTAAGCTATTGCTAGATCAACTTTGCTCCCCTTTTTGCCTTAGAAACTGGGGAAAAGGGCTGCCCTTGTGTCAGGAAGAATTTTTGTTACAGTTGCCTGATCTCAGAAGTGCTGGGGCAGGGAATGCAAAATATTTGTGTGTTTTTGGTATTAAAAACCCAGGAATGATGGAGAGACCAGGGAGATGGGAGGTGCCCGGAGCTTTGGAGTGTGTGAAATGCTCTGTTGGTGAGCACTGTTAAGTCAAAAATTGAGGAAAAAGCACAAGGATTTGCCAGCTATGTCCAATAGTAAATATCCCACCCAGTTTAAATAATAGAAAAGGTTATTCATTCTAAGTTTATAGAGATGTGTGGCACTTTGGGAAGCACAGAGAGCAGCAGCTTCTCCTGAGGGAGCTCAGCCCCCTCCCAGACCATGCCAGCCTTGGGTGAGTGCAGATGAATTTTATTATCTCAGCTTTGCAGAGGCCCCCCAAGCACAGAGCACGAGCTGCCTGCACTGCCAGAGCTCCAGGAGAGGAACCTGAGTGTCTGAGCCCCAGTTTAACCCTATTCCTGCCAGGGGAGGAACCCAGTTTAACACTTTGCCCACAGACCTGGCCTCTCTCATCCTGGGCACTCCTGCCTGCCCATCCAGGCTGAGCCCACCTGCAGATCTTTATTGCTCCTCCTCTCCACAGCCTTCATGCAATTTCTAGTTTTTCCTTTTAAATGAAACATTTGAAGCTGTTTCAGGACAAGGTTTAAGGCCATGGGTCCCTGCACCTACGAGGGCAGGCTGGAAACCCCAACCTGGGGAACAGGGTCCATGCTCCCTGCTGCTGCCTCTGTCAATGCCAATAATTTATGCCAGCAGAGTCAAACCCTTGAAATAACCCAAGAGCAACTCATCCAAAAGTTACTGGAGAGCTGCTTTAGGACTCCAACTTCAGCCCTGTGTGCAGTGGTGTTACATAAACATAAGGGTTGGCATGAATGATTTAGGGGCCATGACCATGAATGAGACAAGCTGTCTCATCAGCACAGAAGACATAAGAGTTTGGAGTTTAATGAAACCTTGAGAAGTAAATAAACATCTCCTGTGGGTGTATCATGAAACATTTACACCTAATTAAATTAACTTTCAAAAGAAGAAAAAGAAGTAATATTCCTTATGAGGAGAAAAAATTAAAAATATCGCTGCAAATGATCATACCACTCTGATCATCTGCAAATTTTGCAGTCTCAAAATCTTTAAAAATCCACTGGATCTTTAGGAGCACATTTATCAGCCATCTTTTATCACCATAGAAATGAAGACACTGTGCTGACAAAGTCTGACAGAGTGAATCAATGGCAGAACTAAGTACCAAAATCCCCTGATTCCTACTGCAAATATTACTCCACATTACCAACATTATCAACTGCCTTATACACCTGCTTTTACTACCAAGTCCTAATCATAAGCTAAGACTTTCATCTCTATAAACTTAGAACAAATAACCTTTTCTGTTATTTTAAGTTGGTGGGATATTTCCTGTTGGATATAGCTTGCAAATCCTTGTGCCTTCCTCAATTTTTAATTTAACAGTGCTCACCATCAGAGCATTTCACACATTCCAAAGCTCCAGGCACCACCTATTTCCCTGCTCTCTCCATCATTCCTGGGGTTTTTTGATATCAAAACCAAAAAAAATTTTTTGCATTCCCTGCCCCAGCACTTCTGAGATCAGACAACTGCAACAAAAATTCTTCCTGAGACAAGGGCAGCAGCTTTCCCGAGTTTCTAAGGCAAAAGGGGGAGCAAAGTTGAGCTAGCAATAGCTTAATTCCAGCTGGATCTTCCTCCCAAACTTGGCCTTTGCAGGAGATTTTGTGGTAAGGGAACAATCCTTTATCCCATGACCTCTTTGGTGTAGGTGGGTAATTGCAATATGCATGGAGAAATAATAAACAAAAATCCTTCTGTTGGCACAGAGACCTGAATCTGGACACCCTCACAATTCATCTGAAATTCACTGGGGTTTGGGTGTTCTATGTGTTTGCTTTATTTTTTCTTTTTTTAGTTTTTAATAAAACCCTCAAAAAAGGGTATATTTCATTTGATGGAGTAGAACTAGGGGGTTTAAAACCCACAATATCTGATGTTTCTTTTGTAATATGTTCACATACAGTGCTTTAAAGCACTAGAAAACACTTGATGTGCCTCAAGGACTAGAAAACTTCTTCACTACAAATTCTCTGTATTGGAGGGGATTGGCCTGTGCAATACATGACATTATAGCTGGTGCACAAGTGAATGGACTGTCACTTTTCAAAAGTTTATCACCTAAGTACTAAAACATTGCCATTCCATACAAACTCATTGCAAATTATACAAAATATACAGATTTAACACAAATAAATATTCTATTCCATCCATGCCCAGTCACAATTCAGATGAGGAAAACTCTCATATATTCCAACTTCAGTCTGACTGGCCTAAAAAATGTAATACTGAGATGAGACCAGGGGAGTCTCACGTGAGGGAGGAGCAGCATTCCCTGAAATAGAAGTTTTCTCCATACACAAGAAATTGGCTACTATTACCTAAAGTCAGGTGAGAAAAGAATAATAGGAGAGAATATTAACTCCAGAAGTATAAACTCAATCATCTCAAAAGCTGTTGGATAGGAGTTGAGACAACCAAGATGATCAAGACTTGGTTTTTGGCTGAGTTAGACAAAACAAATCTTGGCACCCGTTTGTACTGATGGTGCTTTTTGTTCATGATGATTCCCTCTGTGAGCGAGGGGAGCAGTGCTGGAACGTTCCTCCCGCAGCTCACCCTCCTCCCAACAAAACCCCCAGGGCGTCTGGGTCAGAGATGCTTCCCTGGGCTGTGGTGGCCTCCGCTTGGACATTCAGCATTGTCCCAAGCAGTGTTTGCTCCACTGTCTGATGCTCAGCTAAAATGAAAACTCCTCTACCTCACTTCCACATCCCAGCTGCACCACCCTGCACACACCTTGCAGTTATCACTGCAGTGAAAGAGAAGGGGACAATGATGCATCTCCAGGAAAATCACACCAAATATTCCTTTCTGACTCAAACAGGTTTGAAAAAGTGCCTTTTTCTCCCCTGATTATCAGTCCTTTAGACAAATTTACAAAACACCACAAAAAACATTGTAGCAATGAATGCTTCGGCTATCTTCAGTACAGCCACACAAGGTTGGGGGCTTATTTTTCTCTCCAGCCTAAAAGCAAAAGCAATAAATTTATAAAGAATATAAATTATTCTAATGGGTCCCATAGGTGTCAGTGGCAGAGGAAGATTTTAAAAAATGAAGTGGCCTGTTTGCTCCTTGGGATTCTCTCATTATTTCACTGTCTATATCTATTTTTTAAAATTTGTATTTTCATTAAATAAAAATTCCTAGTGCATAGTGTTAGCACTGCTGATTTTAGATCTGACTGCTGATACTTCAATATGTTAGACCCATAAATGCAAACTGAAGCAATCACACAAACATGGGAGCTGTTAGAAAGCAGAGCTGAAAGGTTTTTAATCCAAACAAACACAGCCACTTGATTAAAGCTCTTGAATAATTTGCCCTATGTGAAGTTTTGGGGAAGTCTACTGATAACTAGGATATAAATTATCTTTGCTTTGGAGTACCACCTATTTCCATGCTTACAATACAGTGGAAATATTTCCAAGCTCCCTGCAGCCTTGCTGGCTGTACTCAAGCTCACCTCATTTTGGGAGTTGTAGATCCAGATTATCACAGAGCTAAGCCCAGCCGATTTTGGCTGCCTCACAGCAGCTGCCAAGTGTGCTGCAGGGAGTGCCCTCAGCAGGCACAGCCCCACACTTGGTGAAAAGCAAAGCAGCTGCTGTGTCTGTTGGGGCATGTGGGACACACAAACTGCTGTCCGTGTGTCTGCAGCATGATGGATGCAGGTCCATGGACCACAGACAGTGCAAGCTGAAGGAGCATCCTCATCCATGGAACATTCCTGCTGATCCCATCCATGAGCATTCCTGCTGATACCGCACACTGAGCATCCCTGCTGATCCCATACCTGGAACATTCCTACTGATCCAGATCCATGGAACATTCCTACTGATCCCATCCATGAGCATTCCTGCTGATACAGAGCATTCCTACTCATCCAGATCCATGGAACATTCCTACTGATCCCATCCATGAGCATTCCTGCTGATACAGAGCATTCCTACTGATCCAGATCCATGGAACATTCCTACTGATCCCATCCACTGAGCGTTCCTTCTGATGCACATCCATGGAGCATTGCTACTGATCTCACACACTGAGCATTCCTACTGGTACCACCCACTGAGCATTGCTACTGATACACATCCACTGAGCATTCCTGCTAATCCCATCCATGGAGCATTCCTACTGATCCCATCCATGGAGCATTCCTACTGATCCCATACCTGGAACATTCCTACTAATCCCACACACTAAGCATTCCTGTTGATCCCATCCCACTGGCGTTCACAGGATCCCACACACCTGTTGAAACTGCTGCTGCTGTAATTTCTGTCCTGAGAACCCCAGATCTGAAACTTCTCACACATTCCTAGTGATCACCCTTTGCCCTTCCAAAACACTCATTTCACAAAGAAAGTGCAATAAATTCTTCCAAGTCATCTTTCAGTGCAAGGTGCCATTAATTCTCAGTGTATCTTGCAGACACAGGTGTTCACATATTATCATATAAACATGTCACACTATACAATACCATCCTAAATCACTTGGAGTCTGGATATTAAGCTTCCTTTATTTTTTTTTTCCTCCTTAAAGCAAACACACCAAGAAACACTATAGGTTTATATTAAACCAGGCTTTACAAGACCACTAACTACTGACTTATTTTAAGTCAGTAATGACTTAAAATACAGAGAGCTCAGATGTACTGAGGGAAACAGGTTAAAACAAACTGCAAACAAAGCCACCAGGAGCCCATGATAGTCCTACAGGGCCAGTCCTTCTGTTAAATCTTTCTCCCTGGAGGCTTCCAGTAGCTTTTTCAGTTAAATACTGTGAAGTTCTTTTCATGTTCAGGGAAACCTAAAACCTGCAGGTTTTTGTTTCTGCTCTGTTCAAAAGTCATCCTACCCATGCAGTTCTGGGAGCTCTGTCCCATCCCTCCCCTGCAGGAATCCACCCTGCTGCCAGCTAAAAATGATTTTGTTTTTGAGAAATACCAATTCCACCTCCTGCCCCACCCACCAAGAGGGCCAGCATCAGAGAGAATTAATTCTCAACAAAACCAAATTTGGATAAAAGAAATCTGAGGGGTTTGTAGGGCCTTTTGGCATAAGTTGGCCTTTTGCCAAGCTGCAATAAAAAAACAAGAGTCTTTTATGGCTGTCTGTAAAATACAGAGCAGACCTCTGTCAAAAGAAAAGTAGTAGGGACCACTTTCTAAATCAAGCTCTTCTTTGTATTGACAACCCTTGAGAATTCAGACCAATGACTTGCAGGAATAGTTACACAGGTTTTGGAATCAGCAATACTTATAATTTTGCTTATCTGAGATTTTTTGGGGGGTTGTTTGGGTTTGGTTTTTGGGTTTTTGTTTCATTTTTGGTTTTTTGCTAACATTAATGTTAAAATATTCTGTGATTGCCAAGAGTATTTAAAGACTATTTCAAAATGCATTATTATTAAATATTACCCAATAGAACTAGACATCACTTCCTTGTCTGGTTGGCAGTAGACAAGGCATTGGGACATAATCAAAACTAAAAAGAATCACACAGCAGCACTTTCCTACCACATAGATGCTGTTACAAATCCATTATTTCCTTAATCTGCTTATTAAAGTAAATTTGGATCAGTTATAGGGGCAGCTACATTGATACCTTGGCTTTTAATTCTACTTTTCATTAAGAACTTCTCTGTAAAATACAAACAAGACTTGGATTCAAGATGTAGATGTTAATAAGAAGGGTCTCTTTTCAGTTTTAGGTCAAAGCAAAAGCATGGTCCCACATTATTGTGGATTTTTGTCCACAGTAATACCACATTATGAATTTTTTGCTGGTACAATTTTTTTTGCTGCTGCAAATCTTTGTGGAGTAGTAAATAGCAGAGGCAGGTTACTTTTACTTTTGCAGAGAGACGTGAATCACTTGCAACCTAAAAAATGCATTTTAATACAGCCAAATGCAGCATCATACAACTGGGAGCACAGAGAGTCTACTAAATCTACAAACAAATCTGCAAAGTAAATCTGCAGGCTGAGAAAGCCTGTCTGGGAAAGCAGCAACACAACAAGATTTAAAGGTCACTCTTTAGGAAAGTTTCAAAATTTTTGTGACAAATAGTTTGTTTTCTGAAAAATACACCTAACAGCACTTTAGGGAAGGCAAAATTTGTTGGGTAATTAAGGTGAAATTTGCAATAGCTTTCCAAGGTGAAAATTCAGATTTTTGTTCTGTTGAATATCACTTCTGTGCAGTTTAATAATGAAATGTGTGCATGCTATGTCTGTGGTGGTATACACACATTTAACAACACCTGAGTGCCCCCCTGCACTTGCTGCAGTTACCAGTGAGCATCTCCCATGCTTGGAACTGGAGTCTGAAGGACACCACACTCCCACCACACCAGGACTCACCAGGACAAACTCCTTTCTGAGGTGCTTTGGAAATGAGATTTGGTTCCTGGGCATGCACATGCTGGTTTTTTGGTGTTTTTTTGATGGTTTTTTTTTGTTTATTTTGGGGTTTTTTGGGGGCTTTTTTTTTTTTTTTTTTTTTTGTGTTTTGGTGTTTTTTTGTTTGTTTTGCTTTTTTTTTTTTTTCCCAGACTTAAATAATCTATTTGTTCACATCTAACTTGCCTGGTATCACCCTTATATTGTCCCAAAAGATTGAGTGCAAGATTCACTGTTACACTCTCTGCCTCTTAAAAGAGAGCCACAGTTTCCTACCCACTCCCCAGCTCCAGCCAGGAGTTATTAGTGTTTGATGATCTTTTGTTTCAAGACCTCTGTTTCTTTTAGTTTGAAATTGAAATTCCTTTGCCTCTGAAGCCCCCAGAATCTGATGGGTGACTTCTTGAACTTTCCTAAACTGCAACAGCAAAGAAAGTAAATCTATCAGCTCTGCTTCTTACAGTAATAGCATTTGCTAAGGGAGGGATAAAGAAAAAACAGCAAGCAGTGCTGGCAGTGTCTACTCAAACTACTGTCCTCACCTTTTTTTTTTTTTCCTCCATTAGCTGAATTAAATCTTATCTATTTACAGACTATTGAACAGATCTGTTGAAGTACTGGTATATCTTGCTTGGATTCAGCAACTCCAGATGTGAGAAAGATTAGAGAAGGAAAAGCACTTTAGCAGCTGCATCAATTGTGGGAGGGTTTCTTTTTCTCAGGGAAAGAAATTTCTGGCTTTGTTCTGCTTTGTCTTCACTCCACCTCTGTGTAGCCCAAGCTGTGCTAATCCACTCCAAGACAGGGAAAATAACACACCAAACAAACAGTGAGGAATAAGCCAGTAAGGGAAAGTAAATATTAGAATACTGAACCCTGATGCAATGAAGAGTTGTACTACCAGAGATCATTTCCTTCTAGGTTCAAAATTCATTGACCCCTTTCCATTGGTGGCACAGAATAATGACAGGTATTTAGACACCAAACACTTTTAAAGTGTCAAATCTCTCTTCTCCTGACATGTATTTGTCCTAACTGTACCATGGGCCTAAGAGAAGTTCTTCTCTAGGAATTGTAGCTGAGGTAGGTGAGGATTAAAGGGTCAGTATTCCCAGGGGTCCTAATGACACATGGAACATTTCTGTGGCCACATCTAATCAGCAGTACCTTGCTTTTTCCCCTTGAGAGGCAGCATTGCATTCTCACATTAATATTCCCTTAGAAAAGACACTCTCCTTGTGTTCCAGGAATTATCAAATCTCCCTTCATCCAATAAAATAGCAGAGTATTAAAGAAATCACATTTTTTCAGCTAGAGAAATCATTAGCTCAAGAGAATACCCAAGCCTTGAGACTCCCAAGAGTTTTTCTTCCCCCAAAATGTTTAGCACTATTTTAACTATTAAAGTCTTGATAAAAAAAAATAAATAAATAAAAGCTCAGGATACTTTTATTTGATACTTTTTGAAATATTTACCTTAAATTAATAGCAATTTACCTTAAGCTTTGAAATAGTTACCACAAATTGGAGAGGTATGCATCTGTTAAGAGTTATTAAAGAAGGATTCAGGCATCCTAAAGGTTCTGGACTTGATGGAGGAAGGGGAAGGCTTCACTGTTCATGAAGCAGTTATTGGGTTTTCAAGACTAGTTAAAGTTCAAGAATAGTTAAAGTTCAAGACAAAAACAGAAACACAGCTTGAAGAGCAAAGAAAAAGCTGGGAAGTCCAGAAAAAAAAGGCATCAAGGCAAAATAAATACAAAAATTTAAGATTTTACGTAAACCCACAGATTTCTATTATTAGGCCAATTTTGACTATCGTGTCCCATTCAGAGCACCTCTGGAAAAGTTTTCTTTATTAGCCAGACAGGATAGAAGCAACTCTTAAAGTTTAAAGCCCTCGAGACAGCCTTCTTACAGCACAGAGAATGTTCATATCTGACACACCAACAGGGAGTTGCACTCCTGTCTTCTGGGAACGGGATGATTGCTTTAAACATAAAACAACAGGTCACCAAAATTTCCGGTACCTACAATTTGTAAAATACCAATATTTTCTCTTTGAGATACAAAGCTCATTGCTTTGAATCCAAGCATGGGAAGGATGCTCACAGTGCCCTGAGCACTCTGCAGCAGCCCCAGCCCAGAGCCAGGAACCTCTGCTAAAGCTCAGAGCAATTCCCTGGCTCTTGCATGTACCTGCCCATCCCAAACCTTTCCACTGAAGGTTCTGCATCTATACAAAGGTTTAGGATATGGATTCTCCAATCCAAGTGGGAAGCTGAGAGCCAGGTAGCTTTCAGTTCAATCCCAGACCTATTTCTGTATCCGGCACTTACTGTGCTCCTGTTTAGCAAATTCAAGGAGATGCTGATGCTGTGTAACAGACAGCAACAAATAAGAATATAGGTACTTCTTTTGGACTTGAGGCCCATCTATTTCAATAAGATGGCTCTTAACAGCCCTCAGCGCTAAATACTTTAGGAGAAGCAGCAAAATCTGTATTAGGCAGATAGCAGATAATCCTCCCTCAGAGTGGATCTCTTCTAAATTCTCAGCAGAACCAGAGAAAAATCCCCAAACAGTGAAGTTTAAAATCCTCAGGGTTAAATAAAATGATTTTCAGGAAGCTCACAGGTTGAAAATACAAAAATTATTTACCAAATAAAAACAGTTTTTATTTAAAAAATCAGATTGTCTTGGGGGAGGGAAAGGAGGAAGGAGAGGGAAAACACATTACCTGTCTACTGATTCATGAGATCTATTGCTGATTTTTTATTGTACTGATAAGATAGAAAAGACTACTAGAAATTCTTTCCTTTAGTGCTAGTGTTTCTGTGTGTTCTGCATTGGTGTGTTGAGCCTAAACAAATCAAAGATATTTGAATCATTAACATCATGCCCTAAGCCACTAAGAACTGCTGCATGCCAAGCATAGGAGCACGAATAGCCAACTCATTCATAAGCTGAAAGATTTTTTCTTCTCCCACAGATGCAATCAAAATCTAGCAAGACAGCTAATTGTAACTTAATCTTGTCAATTCTATGTGCAAAAGCAATTTTAGGTATGGCTGGAAAATGTGCAGAAGGAATAACAACAGGGTATTTCTGGCCCCCTCTGGGATTTAAAGCCAGATTTGGTGGTATTAAGTACCATAGCTACATTTGCTAAATCAGATAATTGGGCTAATAAGGACATCTGGAAACAGTTGGTATCAAACAATGCTCAATTTGTGTTTCATTCATGACCTCAATGCATGGCTGAAACAGAGGCACTGCTGCTTGCAGCACTGGTGCCAAGTGCTGGACACTCCAGGGGAACTTGGGGAGAAGAACTTGGGGATAAAACTGGCAAATGTATCTAACCAATAATAACAACACTGATTCAAGGTCAGCACATTATTTAATAAGAGGTAGTTTTGTCTCTATTAGCATATTAATTTCTATATTCTCATATTAGACTGGATGGTTGGTGTTGCTCAGGGTCATTAAAGGCTCTTGGTGCTCTCAGGGTCCTGGCAATGGAACCCCTCTGGTTGAATTTGCACCATTATTTTATTATTTTGGGGGAAGTGTGCTTTTTTTATTTGGAGACAGATTCAGCTCCCAGGATGTTACTGTTAAAACAATCTTTATTCAGTTCAGTTTTGCTGACTGACTTACCATAGGCAATAACTCTTAAAATTGAGCACATCTCTTTCAATTCAGAAGTGCTTTGCTGGAATCTCAACAATTGCCAGACACTACAAGATTAACCACTGGACTATTAAACAAGGACTCAAGGGACATGGGGTTTAGTGCACAGATCTGTTAATTAAAACCAAAAAAGCTGGATATGTAACAAATATATTTCTCCCTCATCTACTATATAAAAGGCTACTAACTGTTATTTGGAGTCTGTTTCTGAGGGCCTTTACAAAGGAAATCAAATATCCATGGAAGTAATACCAGCAGAAGTCAGCAGAGCTAATAATAAAACTGGCTTTTATACAATGGGATCTAAGAACAAATGGATAAACTCTAAAAGCAACTAAATTTTAGACAAGTCATTTGGTATACTTTGTTGTTCCTATACTGATTTTTATAACATGCAATTTATCCCTTTTCCCACAAGATACAAAATAGGCACCCGTTAATAGCCTGAATTTTCACAATTTCATTGCCCTGGAGTACCAGACTTCCTTGAAAACTTCTCCATTAGTGCTCACAGCATTCTCTCCTTTCTGCACAGAAAGGATCAGAACTCCAGCTACAAGATCAGACTTGTTTCCTAAGAGAGCTCCCACAGATCACTTCATCCTGTCAGCACTAACACTCCAGAGCATACAGAGAACATTCTGCATTTTATTTTTACATGATCTCTCCCAGCATCCAAACTGAGTTTATGCAAGGGGAGAAAAACTGAAAATCCACAGGCAAAAGGAAAAGTCATGTTCTGCAACACATTGATAGCTCAAGTGCTACTTGAAGATGTTTCAGTCACCTTGAGTTTTGACTTCACATTCTTTAGAGTTGAGAAAGAGACTGCAGTCTACATAGAGACTCATTTCAAAAAATTCAAAAGCTGCTTGAGAAAAAAAAAAAAAAAATGCAACCAATGCTTCCCTGTTAGTAAAGCAGATCAGTCTCTCACAAGATCACTTTATCCCATATGCCCAGCCTTGTCAGATCCATAATCCTTTCTTTGTCAGGTACAGGATAACATCTGCTTACATTGCCAAATTCCAGGGCAGTGCCATGAGGCCAGGGCTCCTCTCCTGCAGCCCCCAAACCCTGACTAAGGGCACGAGCAGGTACAACTCCTCTGGCTCTGCTGAGCCACCTCCCCTCCCCTGGGACTGCCTCCCTCACTGTCCCCACACCTGGGTGATAACTCCAAATTCAACAAATCTGAGATGTGGCTTCTAGATGAAATCAATTTCTGCCCTCAGCTTTGCTCAGTCATTCCAATTCTGCCTGCATGTGCTGGTGTTGTCCTTGCAAGCACTCTCTGTGCTCTGATGACACTCTGGGCTCTAGAGCATTGAAATAAAAGAGCAAAGGTGAGCATTTCCCCTCTCAGGATGTCAGGGATCCTGCCTGTGGTCACTCACAGCAACCTGTCCATGGAAAGTACACAAGGAAGGGATTCTTATCAAGGCCTACATGCAGCTTTCATTAGCAAGATACTGAAGGAATTTAAGAGATTTAACAATTTTCATAGCACATACATTATACCTGTATGCACTTGATTCACCTTGAAAGGAGAGACACCGTAACTGCACAGCCTAGAGACACAGGCTGGATCAAACAATGCCAGGGAACATCGTATTGCTTAAGTAAAATTTAATGAAAAATAGGAGCCTCAAGCTAAACACAGGAACCTGTTATCACCTCAAAATTGGAATACTAGGAGTTAAAACACAGTGAGGTGGAGATCTTCTGGTTGCTGTTTGTTTTAAATGTAACAAAAGATAGAAGAATGCAAAAGTGTCATCAAGTTGCATGAAAAGGGGAAGAAATTAAGCAGAAATAATTTCACTTCTTTCCTGTGGGAGAGCAGGCCAGTAAGACAGAGTTTTGAGTTTAGAGTTGCATGGTGAACTTGGGGGTGCAGCCTTTCATTTGGGCTTGGTAGTAAAGAACTGCAGTCCAGGCAGCTGACTCCATTACCAAGGCTTGTCCAAAACTGAGCAGCTTGCAAAATCTCTGAGTTTTTATCTACATAAAATCTGATGATAAAGAAAATGAGGTGCCAGAGCAAAACAACAAAAAGGAACAGTTCAAGCCTGGAAAGGCAAATACTGACACTACAGACAGTAAAAAGGACTTGGGATTATTTCAGCTCTGCTTTATGCAAAGCCAGCCCCTTTGTCCATGAAGCCTTGACTGTGCACACGAGATCTGTTAACTTCAACTCTTTACACTATAAACTGACATTAACTTCAACAGGGCATTTATCTCCACAGATGTATTCTGGCAATAAAGATTGCAATTCAGAGTTCCGGAGTTCTGATGACTCCAATAATGTATGTATTAAGTTTAGGAGTGGTGTAATTCTTTGTAGGATTGGGACCCAATATTAAAATCTCTTCATGAAAGAGACAGTTCCTTCCTGTGTTTTTATACCAGAACCACGGTCTTTATTGCAGCTTTTATGAGCCACTATAATTCAAATTTTAACTTCCCTAGATTGCAGCTTTTGCTTTTTCCTATTTTACTTTTGCATTTCATTTCACATGCCCTGCACAATCTACAGTGCATATGAACGACCACGTTTGCCATAACAAAGGAAAGCAGAAAAGCACCCTTGTCTGCAGAGGCAACCATTTCTGCCTGGATTGCCATTGATCCAGTGATATTTTTTCGCATCCATCCCTCGAGATTTATTCTTGAAAAAGCGATAACTAGTCAGAAGAGTTATCACCTTGTCTCCTTGTGGAAATGCATTGCCACCCGAGCCACAACTCATACAGCAAATATCAAGGCCAGCAGTGGAATATCTCTGAAACTAAAGGGTAGGAACATTTCACCTAATGACAAAACAAAATCCACAACAAAATCCCATTACGTGTTTTTTGCTGAGATAGGTTTTTTCCTAATAATTTTTGCTCTAAAGGCAATCTGAGTCCATGTTGCTCACACCTGCATAATGAAACAAATGAGACAAAAACTCCTCTTTCCTGTGGCTGCTACTCACCCACAACTTGCATTATGGATCGCCACGTTTCAGCAATCAGCAATGTGCTCTGTGTTGAACATTTGTTTCAAATGGAAATAGCTAAACCAAAATCAAAGGAAAGTGTTGTCTTTGATGTAGTTCCATACATTTGTTATGCTGCGAGGGCTAAGGCTGCTAGACCCAGCTGATGTTAAGGATTGGTTAAATCCTCTTTCAGACTTTGTGGAAGGGACAATTAAATCCCTGTAGATATGGCCACAGACGCTTAAGTGATGCCACATTTTTTTCAGCTATTCCATTGCTTGGTTTGTTCCCATTGTGTTTCTGGGAGAAGACCTAAAGAAATGAGACCAGAATCCAGAGATGAGGGAAAGTGAGAGACCAAGATAGATGGTTAATCACTGTGTCAAACTGGGGTTTGACCTGGGCAAGGTGATTTCCTGATTGTTCTTTGCTCCTGTGACCAAAAAAACATCCCCACATGCTGCCTGTGAGAAGAAACCTCACCCTGACTCCTAGATACCAAATTTTGGTGGTGACTTCAGAAAAATTACTAAGTTTTTAAACTGCTAAATTTGTAATTTCATCATAGCTAACCTAAAGCTTACAGAATAAGACCAAAATATTTGCCAGCTCATATTTGTCATAGCAAACATTACCCTGGGTAGAAGGCATGTGAAGCTTGGGAACCTGTAAAGTCTTCAAAGGCAGACGAGCTCCTGTCAGTCATGCAGCATTATGATGGGGTAGAAGAAACAAAGAAAAAACCCAAACAAACCAACAAAAAACTCCAGCAAGCTGCATAGGCTTTTCTAGGGGAAAAAATAATAATTCACACAAGTGGCATAATTGTGTATAATATGTAACCACAGGAAATAACTACTTTACCATGTTCATCCATTCAGAAAGGCGAAAATGGAAGGAAGGAAAAGCTAATCCTCTCCAGGCTTGCACAGGCTGCCTCCTGCTACAGCAGCTCTGGGTTTGTGCTGCCAGCTGTGAGCACTGCTAAAGCACAGCCCTGAAAGCTGGGTTTGACTGGGGCACGTGGGGCCTGTGCACACTGAAAAATGAAAAATGCCTTTCCCACACGGTGCTGCATTCACAGGGCTGGAAATATTCCAGCTCCAGTGTGAGAATCACTCGTGTTCCCTCAGAAAGGAGCTCCATAGGGGTATGTGATATAATAAATGGTTTAGTTCAAGTTGATTAGGCTCCTCTGGTCATCCTGGGAAATGAGAGCAGAATAAAGGGGAAACTTGAGCACATGAGCTGCACAGCAAAAAAGGAAGAAGAGTTAAAAGACAAAAACAAATATGTATTGTGGGGCTTTATAGCCATTGACAATCCAGACAAATATTTTAAAGAGGTTAATATATATAAATACGACTTCATTTTTTATTTGTGTTGATTGTACCTTTTGTTTTTGTTGAGTGAGTTTATTTGTTTGGTTTGTTTGGGGTTTTTTTAATACAACTTCAGGCATGTTTTGTTTCATTCCAATGCAGAAGTAAGCCAATTTTGAAGCATAAAAACCTTTCACATATGGAACTTTCTCTATCACAGAGCTCTTGTCTGGAGTACCACATCACACCACAGCGCTTCAGAGCCTGGGATCTCACTAGAGCATCCAGTAAATGGATTAAATGGATCCATTAAACAGAGTTGGTTTTGGTGCTTCATAATCCTATCTAGACAATCAATACACACTTGCTTCTGACACAACTACTTCATTACAGAGCCTGCAGCAGCTTTTGCACCAGGGCCACGTTACTTACAAAGCCTCACCCACTGAAGCCTTTCTGCAACTCAGGCAGAGCTTGTTAGGAGGGCCTTGATCCTGGCCCACAGGCTGCAGAAAACCCTGCCAGTAGCTGAAGCTTCCTCCACGAGATTTAAAGCCAGAAATCACTGAGCAACACTGCCAGGAACTCAGTCAGAATCAGCTTGAAGGTCTAGATTGCCAAGGGTTTTATTTTTATTTTTTTAGTACAATTTTAAAAGGGGAATTTATTATATAGTATTTTTAAGCCAGTTTTTGTTTTGTTTGGATGTTTTTTTAACAGGTCTTTTTTTTAAATAAAACTATAGCAGAGGAAAATAACTTGCAAAAGAAGTTAAAGAAATAATAATTTGTGTTTATGTGGTTCTATGATTTATAATAAAATTTAAAAATTGCACTTGACATGGGAGCAGTTGAGCATGCCCTAACAGCAACACACTTTCTCAATTGAGATCAGCATGGTCTGATAAAAACAAGTCCTTTACACACAGGAAGAATGAGCTCAGGAAAACAGCTAGGCAAAATAATAACCTTTAAGTTATGTACCCACAGGAGAAGTAGGAGGAAAAAAAACAGACACAATCTCTCAGATAGTTGAGAAACAATTTGATTGTATTGCAGATCATTTGCAACACTTTGAAGAGAAGGTCATTTGGGCAATAGCTCTGTCAATGTATTGAAAGAATTAAGACGAACAAAGAATGCTGTTTTGCTATTCTTGTAATGCACAGTTCTCCATTTGAAACTCCATCTGAAAAACATTCACTTGTAGCTGTTCACAGCTAATGCATCAGCAAAATCCTGCAACAATAAACAACATCGAAGAGAAGATCAACCTCCCTCCCTTGAGAAACATTTTTGGTGGGTGCAGGGGAGGAGCCCCTTCAAAGGCTATTTAATACTCCAGTGCATTTATCACTATGAGGAGGATTTAATTTCTAATTTTCTAACTGAGGAGGTGCAGCTTTTCTCAAGCTGGGGATATTCTTACTTAGCTATCTTGTCTGCTACATATTTCATCCAGAAATTTTGACTAGGCTACAACCTCAAGCCCTTTATACACTGTGGCACTCAGGTGCCAGTTCCTGCTGAATTATCTGAAAGCAAAGGTGGTTCCCATAAGAGGAAACAGATCCATGAGAACCTGGATTTTTTATGAGCTCTGCTAATGCACACTGGGAAGATGCCTGCTTTTCTGGTTTGGGAGCTCTCAGTGTGTGCATGCACACAAAGACACAGAGTTTAGTGCTGAGCTACCCTGGGTGCTAAAGCAGCCACACCCATCACCTTCATACCAGGAAAAAGGGACATTTCCTGCTTCCCTTTCCAGACCTATTTTCTTCCCCATGGCCACATCAAAGAAGAAAACAGCAGTGGTCAGTAGCACAAGGAATATCTTTCCAAACAGAGATTCATTCCATGATGGACATAAACAAGTTCCAAGTGATTATTAGAACACATTTTACCTAGTAACCTCTCAGGTTGATGAGGTTACTCAAATTAGATCACAAAAGTTATTAATGCCTATTACCCTTAAATCTGTATCCATAAAATAACAACTTGAATTAAGAACACACTAAAGTTAACCAGAGAATCATAATGTAACTCAGACTGGAGGGGAACCTCAAGTTGTCATCATGATCCAATCTCCTTCTCAAAGCAGAACTAACTTCACTGTTGGATAAAATTTTTCAGCTATATTTCAGTTAAGTTTTAACTCCTCTGAAGATGAAGATAATTTCTAAGTTTACTGCATATCTTAGTCAAATACATAAAGTGTATAAACAACCAAGGGATTTTAACTAGAATTTATCAGTCAGAAGATTTTTTCTATGTAGTAGAAAAGTCTTTTTGACTAAAGATTTGGCACTATCCCACATTTCATTTTAGGTGTCTATATTGTGCTTTCAGTCATTAACAAAAGCAGAAAAATAAAATCACATTCTGTCTTAAGCTTCCAAATCTATGCACACCTCTAATAATCTTATTTCATCAGATTTTCTTTATTTAGCTTTTTAAAATTAGAGATTTACTACCATTGCATAAATCAGAGGTATCTATTTTCCTTTTGCAACTCATCACCAATTGGGTAAATCTGATGGAAATAGGCTTGTCTTGCCATTTTTCTTTAGAAAATTATTTTGTAGACAAAGAAGCACAAACCTTCTGCCATGCCATGAGTCTCTTTCCTAGAAAAAGGAGGAACGTCCTATTGAAGCTGCATAGAAATGATCCCATTACATGTGAACCGTTTAGAGCACAGTGGTTTCCTAACAATTAGAGCTTTATGTGTTTTGTTCACAGCTTATATAAAAATTCTCAATTGTCTATTTGCCCTCGCCTTCTCCCACAGAAAGTTTGAAAAGACATCAGTGAAGATTCTTTATGGCATCTAATTTATTCTCTTGAAATTACCTGCAATTCCTTAGTAAAAGAGACGTTTTCAAATGAATTATCTCTCTGCCAATTACAACCTCTCTCATCATGCTCTGGCTCTGCAAGAGCACCAACATGACAACTTCTAGCTAGGAAAAAAGGCAATGTGTGTGGGTTTTTTTCCTAATGGCAGTTTGGTTTTGTTTCTAAATTCACCAGTCAGCCTTTGTGAGCTGTATCCACAGCTCAGGTAGAAGTGCTTTGTTTTACAGTTCTCTGTAACACACCTTTGAAGACCACAGAAGCGTGGAAACAGGGAGATGGTGGTGATCTCTCTCCCATAAAGCAGCTAATTACATGATCATCTTGAACTCTCTGAAGTCAATTACTGTAATTACTGCAACTGTTGTGTTGTCATATTTCATTTGGAACAAAACTGTAGCATGAGAGAAAACTGCCAAATGTGGTGCTCCAGACTTCTCCCACTTTACAGAAATGTGTTTAAAGTGAAAGCTGTGTCCCGCCCCTAAAGAGCCCATGAGCTCGAGAGGCACAGGCCCTTGAGACAGAGATGGGAACCCCTGTGAAATGGAGGGAATTCAGGCACAAGGAGGAGGCTGCAGCAAGAACAGCTTTGCACAGAATCCCCTCACCCATTCCCTTCCACACCCCCCTGCCCAATGCAAACAGGACACACTCAGCCATCGCTGCAGGCAAACACTGATCCCCAAACCACAAAACCCCTCTGGAGAGAAACTTCTCCATCCTCAAGATGTTTTCAGGAGTTTGCTTGGCTTAAAACAGAGCTTGAATAAGAAAAACATTATAATACAAGGTTAAGCTCAGCTTCATCCTGATGGAACTATTTATCTGTCATACAAAGATAGGTATATTCTCCATGGACTGCTTTTTTTAAGGGCACATACACAAGCTATTTTCTCACTACACTGAGGATGTCCAAATAAATCTCTTACAGGCAAGTAATAGGAAATATTTCAGCTCCAGATGACTACACTCGACTATTTCCCAACCTTCAGGAAAGCCAGTGAATGTCTAAAAGTATTAGCACTTGGAAAAGAACAGAGAGAGAGAAGTTTACAAAACACAGCAGTAACAACCTCTGCATTAGCCCTGTGTTCTAACTTCAAGCACAAACTTCTCTAATACTCATTATCACACAAAATGTGCCACACTCTATTGCAATTCTGAGTTCTGCTTCCTTGAAACAGGATACAGATGGTGATATAGGCAGTAATTTTTCTGTGCTTTAAGGCGCCATAAATATTTAAGCCTCTCTCCTGTAACTGCCTACCTCAGGAAAGGCTGAGCAGATTCTCCAAGGAGCAATACTGAAACAGATAAACTGTGAGCCCTGCTGAGGGACCTGCAAGCTGCATTTTGATTTTTAGCACAGCTGTGGTCACTGGAAGTTTGCTGGGACATAGGGCCTGGCAAAAACTCTTTCACAGAGCATCCTTTGTGCCCCATCAAGCCTTCCAAGCACTGATCCTTATTCAGGAATAACATGAATTCCCAGGATAGCTGTGTCAGACCAGCACAGGCTAGGTCAGGGCAGACACTTGGATTTGACACTGTTCACCTCCAGCATGTCAGACCTGCTCCAGTCAATGTAAAGAGAGCACAGGGCTGAAACCCTTCTTGTGTCACAGTTCACTTCTTATTCCTGTCAGACAGGCAGGATGAGGTAATGGATGTCAGCAGGGCTTCACTAGCAAATGGCAGTGTCCAAGACTAATGAAAAACTTTGTTTTGTAAGGAATTATGTAAGGAAACCTCAAAACAGATAAGGTTTTTTTGTGCTGACACCAAGCAATTCAAGATTTCATGCCTAAATTCTCAAAGATAACATAAAATATCGAGGAAAAAAAATCAGAACCATTGCAAATTAACAAATTCTGTCTGTAATGCTAAATGAGGTAGGCAGCATTATCATTTTTCCCAAGAAAACTCAGGAACTTCATCTGGTTTTTTTCTACAACTTCCTGACACTGTCCTTTTCTATAGCACTCTTTTGACATCACCTAACTGCTAAAGAGAGCATGAGAACAGCTAAGGACAATGCAGCACTTTTATACTGATATGCATGATAAAATAAATAGTTTTCAATCCTCAAAATTAAATGTATTCCATGTTCTCACAATGCCTACTTAATAGTTTTGGGACTGTGTGTGTGTTTCCCTTAAAAGAGAAAAGCACAATGCACTACACCATTTTTTCTCCTCCTGGATCTAATTATTCTCTAATTTAAATGCAAAGGCCAATCCAGGTTGCTCCTGAGACACTGTGGGACTCTATTAGGATCTCTTACATTAAGACTTTTTATGATAACGATTATATGATAAAGAGCATCTGGAGTCTAACACAATATTAACACTATTTCTTAAAGGCATAACCCTATTTTTTCCCCAATTTAACACTCACCTTGGCTGCACTTACACAACCTAGCTTAAGGGAACAGGATTTTTTCTTCCAAGGAGACTGTATCAGTTATGACAATAACAGAAAAGCCTGGTGCAGGGACAACACCAACTTTAACATCCACTAAACACAAAATTCTGCATCTTCACTTGAGCTAATTCCCTGCTGTTCCAATATCTCCTACACAGAAACGACCTCCTATTTTGCTTATGTAATTTGAAAACTAATATCACTAAAACCTTGAGACAGCCCCAGAGAGAATTCCCTGGCACATGTGCTGGAGCACAGCATCACACTGCAGCCCTCCCTAAAACCTCCACACCAAGCAGGGAGACACTGATGAGAATTGTCCCAGTTTGTAAAATGGACACAGCAGAGCATCCTTTGTGGCAGTCTTCCAGCTGTGCTGAGGAAAACTGAGCATCTCCACAACCTCAGAAATCAGGGAGACAGCTGGAATGTGGGAAAGGTGAGGTCCTGATTTCATTAGGCAGATTCCCCAGAGTGTGAGACCTGAAACACCACACTTTGTTGCTGACTATCAGCTGGGCTTTCACTCTGCTGTACTGTACTACAATTCAAGGGAAAAGGACTCTGCTACATCAAGAACAATCTCAATTTTTTATTTATAAGTAGGAAAAAATGCCAGAATTATGATAAGGTTATGATCTTCTTCTGCACACAAGTAGCTTACAGATAAAGAAACAAAACATTCAAAGAAGGCAATGAAAGACAAAACCCAGGATTTTCACCTGCAGTGTTCAAAGTCCCAAAGGTTCATTGATTTATCCACAATTTGCTTCTTTCCATAATTCTCTCATATATTTCATGCCAGTGCCCAGGTATCTATCTATGTACCTACCCAATTAACGGAGACGAGCACTTAGAAGATTAGATTTTGAAAGATCCAACTTCAAAAAGAGCTTGAAGCACACAGTTTTTACTCTAGATAATTGAAAAGGGCTAACCCTTACTCTTTTTTCAAGTGTAGTACAAACTTTTTGTTTCTCTTTTTGATGAAATATTAAACACATATATAAAGGAAAGTATCAGGAATACGAAAACGCTTTAAGAATTTTTTTTCTAATCATTAGATTATACAACTTTAATAATTTTATTACACTACCATACTACGGCAACTGCACCAGAGCTGCGAAGAAATCAGCAGGCTAAAAGAAAACAAAGCCACCTTGCATTTTCCCATGCTGAGCTATTTGTTAAAATGTTTCATTGAGTCTTTTTGTTTTACCACTAAACCAGAAATCTATACATATATACCCCACCTGTTATATCAACATAAACTTATCACAAACAGAACAGTTCCACTGATTACCAAGTACAGTGTCCATATAGGAAAGCAAAGTGTTTTTCCCATCACTGTAGCTCTAAGATGAGCTCCACAGCCCACAGGCTACACTACAAAAAAAAAAGACACTTTCCAGTCTCAGAAAGAGTTTCAATCTATGATTAATGCACACAAATGCCTCATTACTTCTGGACAGACCTGCAGAAGACATTTTAACTGCACATTTTTAACCAAGTAGAGCCAACTAGCCACCAAACTGAAGCACAGCAGCAAGAAACTTCTGCCCTCAGTGTTCTGAAAATGCTCACCGAGGCCACCCTTAACAAAGAACCAAGCTGGCTATTTCCTGCCATAAGCCTCTTGTCTCATGGTGCCTCTTCCAATTCTCTTGATGTAAAATTAATTCTCATGGTCTCAAGTTCATGTTCCATATTTGCACTTATGTTCAGTGAGTGAAACCAATAGTACCCATTTTGGTTACTGTTCTAATGTTTTGTGAGTCTTTTCATCTCTTCCCAAATATGTACATGTAACTGGGGAGGAACAAGACCAGTAATCTCTTAGGAGTGGTTTCAGAGGCTAAAAACTATCACATGAGACCAAAGACTACAAAAGACTACTAAAATAAAATGTAAAATTCTGGTGTCTTTTCGCTCAAACAGCAGAATAAATTTTATTGGTTTATAAGTCTAACATATTTACTCAGTTTAGAGTATTTCCATAGTCCAAGATAGTGACAGGAAAGAAAAAACAAACCCCTAAGCGTCCTTGCAATATCTGACCATCATTTAGCTGCAGCCATTCTCTAGAGAAATTAATGTAGCCTCAAGGAAAACAAGAGTGCTCAAATTTATGTTACAGGTACTCTTTGCTTTCCAAAGTGAGAGCAGACCATTAAATGTGACTCTATAAAACCAACAGCCAAAGTTGCATTACCTCTTAAAGAAAGAGGATGGAATTTTGCACTGGAAAAGGAAAAAACCCTTTTATACCTTCCAATTTTTCATTCCACTAGATGTCAAAATGAATATAAGAATCTTTCAGAAGCCAGTTTTAACATATAACTAAATTGAAGCCCTGGGGATAGAAGTAGGCCAAGGACCAGCATTATTATTTTTATTTTTAGTTAAATCACATTTTTGATAGGATTTCCTGACACTGAAAATTTGGATTCTTAGATATGCTTTATATGGGACTTGTCTGTTGACTATGATATTTACATAACCCACTTAAAAAAAAAATAAGAGACACTAGAATAAGCAATTGATCTATGATTTATATTGTACTATTAGGCCAGTCTTTATAAATATTTTAAGAAATATATTGAGAAAAATTCTCAGTATGTCCACTATAATCCAGGTGATTAAGGATGTACTATTCCACTGCCACCTATAGTTATAAACAATCTGCTCCCCTGCATTGTCCAGGAGCTGGATGATGGTGTTCGACAACATTCCCACCCTTAGGACTGATGAAATATCTGACACAAAAGAGATATAGTTAATTTAATCAAATGCTTCCTAACTTTGTGATTATTGTTGTTTTCATACTGTGCAGTTCCATGAAACAAAACATACCTATGTTTATGTGATTTTGGGTCAGGATTTTTGAGTGGAGGAAAACCAAAGAAATCAGAATATCAGCTCTGTCATTCAGGATTCAATATCACCAGTGCAAGCATCTCAAACTCTTTATATGGTATGGCGATATTCTCAGGCAGAAAATCTCAGAGAATTTTAGATATTCTTTTACTTGAAATGCTGATTATTTTTAACGTTATCTTCTTCAACAGTTTGTTCTTTCCTGCATACAATAAACTGCAAGGTCGTCTAATTTAAGAATCAATTACCAATGTTCTTGAAAAATTTTAAGGAGCTTTTTTTATGTCTTCACTGTAATCCTGCCTGCATAGGGAAGAATGACAAAACCTAGAGAATCCCTTCCCAAAGGAAAGAAAAACCAAAACAAGGAGAAGTGCAGTGAAAGGCAGAGCCTCTGGCTCAGTCTGGCACATCCTTCAGGCAGCCAAGGGAAATCCGCATTCCAGTGCCATTCCAGTGTGTGGCTGGGGACAGCCAGGCACAGCCTTGACTTTCTCTGCCAGTCAAGGTAAGAGGCAGCTCAAAGAGAAATCATTTTCCAATTGCACACCATCAGGAGCGTGGCCATTCCTTCATCTTTGCAGTGCCCTACATAAGGCATTCTCCAGGATTTGTCATTTCTGACAGTTTCACATCACAAGTGGCACATGGACAGAGTTCTGGGTTGGAAAGAGGCAAGATCAACACTACATTAGGGAACTAAATCTATGTTTAAGGAGTGATTATACTCTATTGAAGGTAGAGCCAAAAGTATATCTCTGTTTTTTTCAGTAAGTTACCAGTTGATTTAACAGGATCAGACGTCAGAATTTCAAGACAGTCCCTCTCTCATGTTCCTGTCTCCACGTCCCTTCACAGCCCACAGCCCTCTGGGAAAACAATCACAGATTTGTTCAGGTTGGAAAAGCCCTCTGAGGCCATAAACCCACCCAGCACTGCCAAGGCCATCACAAACCCGTCTCAGTGCCACATCTACACTTTTAAAACCCTGCAGGGATGATGACTCTACCACTTGTCTGAGCAGCCTGTGCCAAAGATTGATAACCTGTTTGGTGAGGAAATATTTCCCAATAGCCAATCTAAACCTCCCCAGGGAAATCTGGGGCCATTTCCTCTTGTCCTATCCCTTGTTACTTGGTACAAGAGTCAGACCTACACCTCACCTAGCACCTCCTCTCTGGGAGTTTTGGGGAATGATAATGTCTCCCCCAGTCTTCTTTTCCCCTGAGCCCCAGCCTGCTCAGCCACTCCTCATTAAACTTGTGCTCCAGACCCTTCACTGGCAGCCTTGCCCTTATGGAACAAGAAACTCTGAAAAAAAGGATACATACTTATTAACCAAAAGGGATCCTTTTACTCTGACCTTTCATAAGCCATGTCAAATATTTTTCACCAGTTGCTGCTGCACTGGGGCTTAATAACTTAGTTTTGATTAAAACAGGCCATCTAGTAGCTGCACACATGGAAAAAACTGACCAGCTCTATGAAGTGATAGCAGTGCTTGAACAGTTAGTGAGCAGCTTGTTGTTACAGCTGGGATTTATTTCTAGTCAGTCTTTCCAGTTTTAATGACAACTTCAGTTTCCCTGGCTCTGTGCTTCAGCGTAAGTAGAGTTTTGCAAAACAAAAATTCATTTAGGGCCACAAAGTAAATGGAACTGCTGTAAAATTGAACATCTTTTGACTTGTGGTTAAAAGTGCCAGTGGGATGGAGCAGCTTTGGGTAGTAGCAGTCCACTCCTGGAATTTTAATTTCTGACTATGTGGGATGACACCTGTGTATGGCAAATGCCTGATGATGCTCTAAGGAAACAAGGTGAGCCTGCATGCACAGCCCTCATGCACAGAGCATGGCTCCTGCTTGTGGACACCATCACTCTGACACAGATTTAAGTAATTTGTGCTGTGGGACATCTCCAAAGCTGCTGGAGACCATCACACAGACCCATTCTCATCACCCTATAATCCTATCAGATCTACTCTACCTTCTAACAATATTACAGAAAATCCTGTTGTTGTTTGGCCTTGCCTTTATTAGACCCTAAAACACAAAACCATTTTGTATATAGAGAAAACTTTGTTCTTTGTATGTTGTTTATTTAATTTTAAAATAAATGAAAACTAGGTTAGAGTAGTGTGGTGCACTTCTTCATTTTCTGGTTGGGCAGCTATTTTCACAGCTAAGACTTTTATTTCACATTAGCACACAGAACAGCTCTCATGCAGTCAGTGCTCTGCAAAATTGAGTAACAAATTTTTTTTTAAGCATGGCCAGGCAAAGTCCAAAACCCAAGACTGCTGCACATTTTCTACATGAGGGTTTATCACTTGTGTGTGTGCCTTTCCATGCCAATGGTAGGCAAAAAGGGTTAAAAAGCAGCAGTCATGTAAAGGAAGGACTTGCACTAAATAATGCTCCATAAAGACCATACATAGGTGAAGGAAGGTTTTACAGAAAAGAGCTACATACCCAACAACTTAAAAACTCAGCAGGTCTAAAATGAAAACCAAAGAATAAACACCCAAAAAAACTTCATGAACTTCCTTTCCTCAGTGAAACTAACAGCCAGTTTATCCAGCAGCACAGCAGATATTTACCTTTCCTTTATGGAAACAGTGGCTGACAAGTTCTCCCACAGCTAAGCAGCTGCTCCTCAACTGCCTCTAACCCACAAATTAGACTAGCACAGGGGATTAATGAACAGAGATGTGATCAAAGACCTGTTGTTACATCCACAGAGCTCTCCTACAGACATCTGAAGGGTTTGCTCCAGGTACCACAAAAAGGACTGCTAACAGAAGTACTTGTCCTCTCCAAGCCAGTCACTAGGAAAGCACTGTGGGGTGCACGATTAAAGAGGACAGCAAAGGACTTTCCTGAGAGGCCCAGGGAACAGCAACATCTGTGAGGAACAAATCCAGTCAGAAAGGGAAAATATTTGTTTGACACAGAGCGTAGAAGAAGAACCACCAAAGTCACTTGAACCAATTTCTCATCATTAATAAACTGTACTCAGGAAACCAAGGTTTATATCATAAATCATGGACACCATAAGAAACCATGGGCATCCCATTTTCCTTGGATATCATGGACATGCAAATGAAATGGGGTTCCATTGGACATGCAGAGGTCCTGCAAGCACATCACTTCTCCCTTACATTTTCTATTCCTGTAGGACTTGTAGTGACAGAATTCCTGGCTGGCAATCTATTTCACTGCATCCTTATCCCTAAAATTAGGGGGTTTTCCCAATGTCTGGGCTGACACTTTCTTGCAAAAATTTACAGCTCTCCTGGCTGTCCTGTCCCTTTGCTTGAACATGGACAACAAAACAGAAAGGTCTTTTCTGCTTACCCACAGCAGGGGCTACAAGCAAACCATGCACTCCTTGCCCTGCTATTTTGTACTCGATATCCTTGCCATCCCAGTACAACCCAGATCATTCCTTTCCCTTTCCAGCACCTTGTTATCTATTTGAACACTGTTCTTATGTACTCTTCAGACTTGACAGTTCAAAATAAAAGCAGTCCTTGCTTTCTCAAACAAGCTCCCATAAAGGCAACTCAGCATTCTGGTACAGCACACGTGGCCAAAGAATAAATAAATAATAAAGACATTTGTCCAGCTATGTCTCCTGGTGATTCTGCAGGGATCTCATGCACCTTGGAGGGTGATGTTTTATTGTGGCATCAGGCATGTAACTCAGAATTATTGATACCAACAAGATGCTAAGGAACCTGGAAATATCTGTGACACCAACGTGTGCCCTTCACACCTCAGCTCTGCTGGCTTGAACATGGACAACAAAACAGAAAGGTCTGTTCTGCTCACCCACAGCAGGGCTACAAGCAAACCATGCACTCCTTGCCCTGCCCTTCCCACTGTCTGCCCCCACAGGGCAGGAGCACATCCCTGCAGCACCAGGGAAATGAGGGAACTCACACAGGAGCCAGGGAGAAGGGTGGCACCAAAATCATGAATTATTCAAATGCTTTGTCCATCAGGGCCTAACTTCATCTCATTTTCTTCTCTCTCTAACACCAAGAATGCCAAACTACCCATTACTTAAAATATTCCCAGAGCTTACAGAATTTCTAAAAGTATCTCTGATTGAATGCCACTATTAGATTATCCATTCTCCAGTTAACAATATTAAAAAAGAACCTTTATGACCAAAAGCAAAACTTTTTTTTTCTTTGCATGCTTTACATCTAAAAAAATTAATTGAAAATAGCATTTGATTTCTGTGTTTCATGTTTATTTGCTCTTTTGCTTAAGATTTTATTTCTGTTTCACCTTCTATCAAGACGGACGTTAAAATGTGGTGTGAGGTAAAATTTAATATGCACAATAAAATTTATCATGTACCTGAACAAAAAGTCACTGCACCAAAAACGGTCCAGTCCAGCAGTTTTCTAAATGATGTAGGAGAAAAATAATGGGGCAGAGTAGCAGAAGCCTGACCCTATTCCCATAAGACTGTAAGATTTATCACCTACATAAGCAGAATGCTACAGAAAAGAGATCTATTGACCACAGCAATAACTCACAGCCCAGTAAAGCTAGCTGAGATGCTAGGCTGGTATTTGCTGATAGTACCTTTATTATGTGGCACTCAGATCTTTTTTTAAGTAGCTCTGCTCAACAAGTTACTGTTTTTAATATTATGCACCACCTACTCTTTTTTAGACCAGCCACTTATTTACAGTACTGTTATTCAGGAGAGGGGGGAGCTGCAGGGAAGGATTTATAGGAGTGGGGATTTACTGTTTGAATTAAAAACTGTGTTGTCGCAATTGTGGATTTCAGGAGAGGGGGAGCTACAGGCACATGCTATCCTGGTATAACAGAAATATTGCTCAGACAGAAATATGTTTGCATAATGCCCTGTATTTGAATAGAATATTTAGTGGGGAAAAAAAAAAAAAAAAAAAGGTAGAAAACTGCTATCACTTGCAATGTGTGGATTGAATTTTTGCCCTTTTGTGTAGATGCAGGGAAGTGCTCAGCTAGCTTTGTTTAGCAGAGCATTTCTTCAAGGGCTTGTGGAGCAAGTGTCCAAGGTCCTTTAGCCATGCTCCAACACCAGAAGGTGACACAGGGGCACTGTCACAGGATGAGTTTGTGTCAGAGCCCTGAGGGCAGAGCTTTGGGCTCTGCTGCTGCTGGGGTGGCTCCAGTGCTGAGAGAAGAGCTGAGAGAAGCTGGCACTGCCACCTTTGACTGAGGCCATCAGTCCTTGACTGCCACCTGAGCTACACCTGTGCCTGTCCCTGAGCTACACCTGTGCCTGCCCCTGGGGACCCCCACAGGCCAGACCCCAACCACAGGCTATGCACCCATCCCTAGGATTACCCTAGAGAAATGGGATTTTCTTCCCTCAGCCTTCACCTCCAGTGTAGCTATTTTAGCCCAGAAAGAATAAAACAAACAATTGGCTGAAGAAACAGCCCAACACTATATTCCCTTCTCCATCCTCAGATATGTTACCTGTATTCTCTCAATATTTAAAAGAAAACGTAATGCTTTTTGGAAGTCCTAACCAATCACAAGTTGGAAACAAAACATCTATTTGTTTCTTCAAAAGTTATTTCAATTATTTGTGCGGGTACCAAATACCACAGAATCCTAACAGAAAGAGCAGCTGCTTTATTTATCCAAAAGGATTCTTAGAGTTAGCTGCATGAAAATATGCTGTCACCAAAGCACAACTGAGGACACAGTTTAAGCAAGGACAGAGACAAAAGTGTCAGCAGTTCAGTGGAACCTGGGGCCTGGATCCCTTCCTCAGCTCGTGCTCTGGTCTGAAATAATTTTGCTTTTCTACACAAAGCTCTACTTTCACTTTCCTTTGAAACAGAGAAAAGCAGAGCAACAGGATGAAACAAGGAAAGCTCCTGACTATCAAAGGTAGACAGACTACATTCTAAATTAGGAACAACACCATTTTCATTTCTAGCATGGCCTGGTTACAGACATTTTGAATTCCTCACAAATGTTCTGTAAAGTTATCTTTACCATACACCAGTCATCCTCATCAAGAAACAAACCCCAGGCTCTACTCTCTGGAACTCTGAAGATCCACTTGACAACACAAGTCATGTATGTGGAAAGATCGATGCTGACTAAAGGGTGATGTGCAGCAGAGTAATGGCCCAGTTTTACTTTTGCCTATAACCAGGTTAGAGACCAAAATTTCAGTCACTGTAGGTTCATATTTCACACCAAAAGAAAAAAAAATAAACCAAAAGGAAAACAAAAGAAAACAAAACCAAACCCCAAAAAACAGCAACCAATCTTTGCTCATGAAAATATAATTGCCTCAGGTAAAATCAAGTTACGTAATTAGAATAACAGAGGAAAATTCTAGCACACAGAGCCCATCTGTTGCCATGTGCATAAATTCCCTATGACTTGCCAAAGTAATTTATCCACCCAGAACACACATCCAAGCAGGCCAATATCTAGTACTGAGCAGAAAGGAAATTTAAAGAAAGGCACATCATTTATCATTACAGACAGCTCAGCAATATTGTGACCAGGGAGCACAATTTCAGTGGAGGGGGAAGAGGGAGTGGGAGAATGAAGATTGGAAATGCTTGCTGAGCTCAGAGCCTGCTGTAACAGCCACCTGACATGGGGATCTCAAGGGCTACTTCCTCTGAGAAAAGAGCAGCACAGAAAGCCATGTCTTAACCATTCAACCCTGTCCCAACACATATTGTAATTCAATGAATTGTTATTTTGTGATGGGAAAACTTGCTGCCGGAAAATTTTCGACTGCTCTCGCATAGCATGCAGTAGAATTTAATGTGAAGAATAAACAAACTCACCACTCTATGGCAGTCTTACATTAAGCCTGAAACCTTTCAGAATTAACAGTTAGAAAAGCCCACTTCCACATGCTGATTGTAAAATTCTGCCCTTTCCTCTCCTTACTTAGAGGGGTCCTTGCCATTGGGGCTCGATGCAGTTATCAAATACAAAAGCCTGTTAAATTTTCAACACATTGTTCAGTTTTGAGGCTCCAAAATACCAAAGAAGGGACATATTAGGGTAAATATCACTGTTTGATTCACTCCCAGCTTGATCAACAATTCAAGTTTAGATTAGAGAATATACCGACATAGGGGTACAAACTTCACCCTACAAAAACACACTTGATATTAAAATGACAAGCAGTTTTAGCTCCAGTTGTGAACCCATGAATAGGCTGTAAACAGTGCCTTTGTGAGGCCCCAGGCTCCCCAGGGCTTATACACAAGCCAGCATTCTGTTGTTCTTGATGGTGCATCAGCATTGATGCCCAGTGAAATTCTTGGAGGCAAGGAGGACGTAAGGCAGCTCCAGATAGAAGAGGTAATAGGAGCTGTGGGGAGTAAATTTTACTGGAGGCAGATTTTAAACAAGTAGTTTGGGAGATGTCTGTATTTTCAGGAGCTATTTCAACTGAACTGCCTCCAGCAGTCCTGGATGAAAGCACGGTTGCAAAGCTGCTGGATGTGAGCCCTGGCTAGCCTGTTCTTAACACACTTCACAAGTTTTATTCAACTTCCTAAGTGAGCACAGGCCCTTCTGCTTCCCCCTTCCTTTTGGAGGTGCTCTGGCAGAAACAACCCTTGTGCATGAGCCACTTTCACCCATCCTGGGCTTGAGAGGAAGAACCAGCAATGGTGAAACTCTGTGCACACTCAGGGATGCAACAACAGAGTTCTATTCTCCTGCACATGTGCCAAAGGAGTGTGTTTGCAGTTCTTCATTTCTGGGAACTCCTTGACTGAGACACAGCAATGACACAGTCATTTCTCTGCCACAGAGCTAAGTGCAGAAAAATCAGCCAGCTGCACAAGAAAAACTAGATTATTAAAATGCATGTCTTCAGTCACGCTGGAAAACTTAAATAACTCTACAGTAAATATTTTAACTATCATGAGATGCTGAAAGCTTACAGTACCACACTGAAAAAGAGACAACAAATTATGGGCCAGAAAAAGAGGAGGAGGAAAGGAAAGCAGAACCCAAAAATATTCTAACAGTGGGACAAGTGACATAGTGCTAATTAAATGTTTCAGTACAAGGTAAAATAAAAGGGCAAAGACTGAGCAGGGTCCTGATTGTTCCCAAACCAAGACCTACATCTGCCATTGCTGAAAGAGAAGATCCATTCTGCCCCATTCCTCACAGGCCAGCAGTATCTCAGGAACCAAGAGGGCATTTCGCTCCTAGTTACCATCAACCTGCATCCAGCAAAATGCAATGCTACTGCTTATTTCTGATCAAGAAGGCAAATTAAGGCTCTCTTCTGCCTAAACATAAAGGAATTCCACTCTTAAGATCAGAAAAATGTGATGGTACTGAAAATGTTACCTTGCTAAGGGCATTTTATCAGAGCGCATTTGACTAGTGAGACTTGAATCAATCTGATTTAAACAGGAATGAAAAAAACCACAAAAGATCCACAAATAAATGAAAAATTCAACCAAAAAAGCGCCCCAAAACAAAATCAACCAAAAACCCCAACCAAACAAAGACCAAAAACAAAACCATAAAAAAAATTACATAAAACCCAAAACACAATAAAAATATTAAAACAAATATCAGCAAAGCACACACCCACTCCCAAAAAAAGTAAAACAAATCCCAACCAAAGGAGAAAGTAAAACCAACTTCAAATAAAAAAAAAACCCACACCCATAGCTCTTTTCCTCACACCTTGATTCCTTTTTCAATGGGATATTCACAAAGACGGTTAATTTAGAAAAAATTAAACTCAGAATGCTGCTACTGGTATACAATAAAACTACTCCTGAGTCAAAGGAACATTTAATATGATGGAGGCAGAAATGGCCTACCAAAACCAGAAAAAAAAAAAAAATATTCATTTGCCAGTGGCTTTCATAGAGTCAGAGATCAGGCTGGCTTTCCTGAAATAGGCTCTAAATTTTCACACCACTGACACTTTGCTAAAGAACACATGGAAAGGTTCAAGCTGAAATAACGCCTGGAATGAAATCACTTGACACCACGTCTGGCCGCTGTTTTAAATAGTTTGCACAGTTCTAGTTAGGACTCTTCCAGCCATGTTTGCTGTCTGAGGGCTGATTAAATGACATGTTTTTAAAACATGGAGCATTGGCCATTTTGTGTTTCTGCTGCCATCCTTTTAAATTTCACAAAAATGGAGTGAAAACAACCCAAAATGGTTTGGAATTCCCATCATGACCTATACTTCAGTTACCCAACAAAGTCATGCTACAGTTAAATGGGATCATTTTCATCAGGGAAGGTGACAAATTGTCAGAGAACTATAAGGCGGCAAAGAGGTGAGAATCCCAGCTCATGAGACACCCACCCCTAGGAAAGGGTCATTTTGCAGGGGAAAATTGTGCATGGTTCCACGGAAGAACCATTCCAAGGCTGAGTCTGCACCAGGGCTCCTGTCCACTGGCAGGGCAGGTGTGAAAGGGCTCAGGCAGAAAAGGCTCCTGTCAGAAACCAGATTTACTTTAAAGAATCGCACTGTGAGCCCACAGGCTGGACACATTAGTGCTCATTATGGCTGGGTCTCTCCCAGAAATATGTAAAATGTGGGGGTTTTTCACTCCTAGTAAAGCTAACTCATTTATTTTGTGTCTATCAAAGCAGGGCTTGGCCTTTTGGTCCCTGTCAATAGTGCAGCTTGCACTGTGCTCTCCAAAAGCCACACAGAGCCGGCATCCTCTCATTATTAGAGGGAAGCTGGTGCCAGTCAAACACGGACGGTGCAGAGCTCCAGCTCAGGAATTTCTCAGCCACTGACACTTCTATAACAGAATTAATTACTGCTCTATACAGTCCAATTGACAGAAACCCCGGGCCCTTTGACAGTGACATGTCAAAACACAATTCAGCGTGGATGTAGTAACTCATCCTGAAACTGGCCTCAACTAGAAGTACATCAAACATCAACTTAAAAAAAAAAGGAAAAAAAGATAAGCCTTCTCTGTCTTGGGCCAAGTCACATTTTTATTTTTACAAAAGAACAGTCCACTGAATTTCACCTAAAATAAATTGTCAAAACGAGCCATTAATGTATTCTAATGTAAAATGCACAAGTCTAAACTAATGAGTACTTGAAATAAAGAGAGTGAATTTAAATTATTCCTACAGAACCTACAGATGTTGTAGGAAGGCTCAAACATATGTGTTCACTTAGTCATTTTACAGAGTGCACAGCCATAGATTGTCTCAGCTGGAAAGTTAATTTTTATTTATAATGTCTAGCCCTAACATATTTGAGCACAGGCTCATGTTTTGCTTTGGATATAACTGAAATAATAAATGGAGATGCAAAAAGTTCTTTGTTCCTTATAAGGCTCCTAGGAGCAAACACAAGAAGCTGTTCTACAGGGAAGATTCAGACTGCTAACAAGAACAGCTTTTGTACAGTAATGTCTAAAAGCTAGAAATGAAAGAGGGGCAATATTTTAACATATTTTCAGAACAGATTCCTTCTATAAATCTGAATTGCTGCAGTTATCTGATACAAACTTTGGCAGATTTTTAGCAGACCAGATGTCCACAATAAAATGTTATTCAATGTATCAATGAACAGTTTCCAATATGCAAATCACTCAGTTTCTGCAAACATCTTATGGACAACTGCCAATATGATGGGTGATCTTTTCAGCACAGCAGAAGTGGCTGTAGAGAGTCCTGGGCTTCTGGCAAAAGCACCATTAAAAATTATTCATTTCTGAGTAGTGCATAAGGAACATGTTTATTTCCAGCAAACAGTCTAAAACCATAATAAAGTTAAGTTACAATAAAATTGGGAATAAAATCAACAATGCCTTCAGCAGCAGGAAGTTGAAGCAAGAAAAAACAAATTATCCACAGGACGCTTAGCAATTGCTTTCCACATAAATTGTGTGAGATGGCAGATTCCTAAATGCCCTGGAAATTTGCATTGCTTGGTTTTAATGCTGCTTTCTGTGACTCCCTGTTGCTGACAGGCCCAGTGGCACAGGCTGGCCTGGGGACAAACCTGGTATCAGGAACAAGAAAGCACCTGGGTATAGTAAATCCCATGAGCTCAGGGCTAGGAGAAGTAGCCAGCCTAGAAATCCTTTCCTCCACAGCCCCCAAAACATCAGCAGCCACCCCATCCTTGCCACATTTCACTACATAAGGCCAAGCACATCTTAGATCCTGAGGTGAAGCACAAGGATTTACAGCTCCGTCCCTCTGTCCAGGCTCTTCCACTTTAGTTCCTATTTCCTCACTTCCTTAAATCATTGAAAAAAATTCACTCAGCTGATGGGTCTTTTCAGTTCGTTGTAATTTGATTTTTAAATAATCAACTTGCTGACATATTAACTTGTCTATGGATTTTTTTTTAATCTTATAAGAACATTACAAAATCAGTTATGTATGGTATTTACTACTGTAAATCAGGAGCGTGTTCTAATTTATGAGAAAGCCCCCTTCCCTCTGACTCCAAAGGAAACATGATTGACCCTGACACAGTTATGTGCTCCAGAGGGGTCCAGAGGGGAGACAGTCTGTCATGTTCAATCATTTCTTGATCAAATCCAAAATGGCAAGTTAATTGTTTAATTAAGGGAACAAGGCCCTTAGAAACTTTCATGTTCTACATAATTTTATAATGAGTCTACGTAAATAAAATAAATAAGATCTGATGGAATTGAGAGAAATTTCATAAGAAAAAACAGTGCTAAATATCTGTGTTACTAACAAAAAGCTATCAACAGCTAACCTCCAGTGACTACGCCCAAGAAAATAACTTCATTTTTAAAATATTTTGGAATTTGCTTGAATAACAACTAGCACATTTGAATACAGTTGTAGCACACTCAAGTTATATCATGTTTCAGACAACAATGAACCACAAAACCAGAAATCCATCTTCACTTTGAGGCAAAACTGAAAAAAAACCCCAGGACCAACAAAAATAAAATAAATTTGCAGGAGATTGTGCAGGAGATTGGTAGCAATGTTACAACATTTAGTGTCTTTTGCATCTTAGGGGATTTTTGCCATCAAAATTGCTGTTGCCTGTATGGAGAGGTCACTTTTCACAGACAATGAAAGTTCACTTTTATAATGCAAAGCTCTGCATTGGGAACTCTGCACCAGCTCCTCAACCATGCACTGATTTATTTATCTGTGAATGGGCCCCCACACGTGATAAACCCCATTATTTATAAGGCAATGTGAAAAGCACTGGTTCTTTTTGATATATAATTCACTGGGAACAGCATACCTGTGCTTCTCATTAGTGGGATTTCTTCCAGCATTCTGTGTTCTGAGGAGTTTTCCCTCTCTCTCCCAAAACCCTGCCATGATTTTTTTCTCTTTCTTTAGCTTAAACTATCATGATTTGACTGAAACTCAAAACTAACCTCATCATGAACGTCTCAACAACCACAGTTTGAATTCTGACCACAGCATGGCTAAAACATTTCTAGAACTCTGGCATCTCGACACATTTGAGGTTTCCAGTGATGTTTCCATATACTCAGTATTCGGTAACAAATTCAGCCAGGACAAAGCTGACTTTTCAGGCAGATTTAAGCTTCTACCTTTCACATCATCTGTGAAACTTCTGTTAATGGGTGTTAAACAAGAACTGTTTAAGATCCCAATTGTTAAAAGTGGTCTGAGACAGCCCATAAGTCACAGCCATGGATTGGAGGAGACAGAGCAGCCACAGAAATGCTGGTACTGGGACCCCACTTTTTGTGTGCGTTGGGTTTAAATTCATTGAAGCCATATCTACATCCAATAGCTCTATAAAACAAAGAGGATTATTTTTATTTTTTTAAAGCAAGGTATGGGATGCTTTTTGCTTGTTTTAGATTGACAATTTTAGGAGAGGGAGGAGGAAAAGAATAATGGGAAATTAAAGAGAAAGGAAAGGAAAAACACAGAAGAAAATTTTAAAAAACAAAATAAACCAGGAAAGAAAAAGAAGATGATAGAAATCAAGGAGAAAGATTTTAAAAAAGGGAGTCAGGTACAGGAGTGAATTACCAAGCCCCAGAGATGACAGGAGAGTCAGCTGTCAGGTCAGGAATAACAAGGGGCACACAGAACATTATTTCCCCCCCTATTTTACTTTTTAGTAGAATCTGAATTGGAAGATTCACTCAAGAACTTGAACATTGCATAACGGGCCCCCTAAACTTCTCTAGGGGAAGCTGTGTGCTTTCCAAAACAATAACAGTTAAATTTTCACTCTCTTACATTATTTTCAATGTGATATATAAGTTTCTTGTCTTCTTATCTTAATTATGTGTGAGAAAGTCTCTAATCTTTTAGCATAACTCAGTTTTATGAAGAGAGAACTTGAAAAAGGCAAACCATAAATAGTTTTAAATTCACAAAGAAATAAGTTGAACAAACTTTGCCACACAGATATACCTAAATTCTCTTTTTTCTATGTCACTCAGCTTAAAAATACATGACTAAAATGCCCCTGTTGTAAAGGGGCCAGATGGGGTGAGAAAGCAGCAGGAGCACAGAGTGTGCTCTGCCAGTCCTGGCTCACACAGTGCAGAGGGAAATGAAATAATCCTGCCTGGATTCATCAGCATTTAATCAAAACCCTCCTTTCCCCTCCCATCAATTAAAAGATTTGCAGAAAGCAGCAGAGAGGAAAAGGTAATAAGTCGAAAAGTGATGAGGGAACAGGAGGGTCACATCAATAAAGACACATTTTTGTAGCAATTGTCTTTGCTCCAGAATGAACAGAGAAGCACAAAGAATCTGCTTTCTCCAGCCATGCTGAGGAGCTGTGTTAAATCTCTGATGAGACAAAGATTTTCTTTAAACTTTTATAGGAATGAGAAGGTCTTCACTAATGAGAGTTTAAGGGAATTTCTTAAATCTAAAGTGAAGGATACCAGGAGTTGAACATAACCTGAGGGTTTTCCTGTGCATGTTCGCTAATATTACAAAGAGCTTTCAGAAAACCCTCTGAAGATCCTGTTTCCTGCAGGAAGAAAAAGAAGCAGGGCAGACAGGCTTCAGGGAGCTGAAAAGGAAAGAATATGGCAGTAAAGGTACACACACAGGGTGTTGTTGGAGGAGGGAGAGCCATCCAAATGCCACGGTATTATTCTGGCATCTGGGAGGTAATTTGAAATGATTAAAAACATTCTGTCCTCACCCCTTCCTACAACAAACTGCTCAAGCTCACAGAACCAGTGCATCCTGAACAGAAATACTGTGCTTTGACTGGGATAATAGCTCCACTCATGGATAGTGCTTGTGAAAACCTAGAAACGTTCATTTCACAACCAATAACCGAACCCAGGCCTTTTGGGATAATGCCCAAGGAAGAGCTGCGGAAGAACACAAGAGGGTTTTTCTTCCAGGATGCCAAAGTCTTCTGTGCTATTGCAATGAAGAAGAGTAAGACAAACCCCATTCACACCTAGATGGCAAGTGAGCCATTTGACACTGCTGCCTGAAAATGTCCCCGTGGTGATAGGGAGCTTAAAAACCAAAACACCCATTAGATCATTTAAAAGGTGTAACTTTCCCTCCCCTTTTTAATGGGCATATCTCTAAATACAGCAGACCTGCACCGTGCTGATCCTGCTGGGTCTCCCCTGTTGCAGGGGTAATTGCAGCATGTCAGAACATAAAAAGTTTAAGTTGCACCTACTCCATGACCTATTGCCGAGGGGAAGAAAAATAAAATAAAAGAAACCCCAAAAGCCCCGACAACTACACCAGATGTGCCTTCCTTTATTGTATTCAATGGAAGCACTGTTTTCTAAATAGCATATTGCTCTAAAGCACAGGCAGAGGGGAAGATTTAACCTTTGTGTAAATGGAGAGCAGTCAAGGGCAATAAAAGCTCCCGTCAGGTACGAGAGGCTTATCGATGCTGACAGGGGGAGGAATGAAGAGTCGGAGCCCTTGCTCCTGAGCACGAGGTGTCAGCCTCACTGAGACCTTTACAAAGCTCTGCCCTGCTTCTGCTTCATTACAGAAAACTCCTTTCATGCTGCAAGACCTGCCAGGGAAGGGAGCTACCTTTCCAAATCCTGAGGAAGGCAGTAGTTCACCCTTCCAAAACAAGGAGGCTGGAGTAGGAAATGCTGCTGTGCCAGCTGCCAACCAGGGCAGCAGTCAGAAGTTTTCTTTGGAAGACAAGGCACTCACAGAGCAGCTTTTGGGGCCTGCAGAGAGCCACAATTCCCCAGCTGTACTTTCTGCTTTATTCCCATTGTAATCTTCTGTGCCCTATGGTCCATCTGCTGCAATGTATGGGAGCGTCCCTGGGGCAGTACACGACCAGGATGGGCCATGGGCACAGAAGAGAGGCTAGAAATCCTCACAGAGGTAGAAAACTGGCATGAAGAGAACCAAATGACAGCCCGGTGAATGAACAGCTACCAGAAATCAAGCATCTGAAGGGCTGCTGTGACCAGTTGGCCCTGAAAGCTTCATAACTGTCCTTAAAGAAACACATTTACGTTCAGTGCGGGAACTTTAAAGCTCAGATGATCACAAGGTTACAATGGGAATAAAGCAGAAAGTACAGCTGGGGAATTGTGTGGCAAGTGGGAGAGAGACAGAAAAACTTTCAACATCGTGAACTTATTTAAAAAGCCACCCAAATCCCCAGTAATAACTTTTTAAACATTGACAGAAATCCTGGGGCATCTAAAAATTATTTATCCTTAAAAAAGGAGTAAAGGGGTCACAAAGGCAAACAGCTGGCACATCCTGCCTGGGACACTGCAGCAGCTGAAGGGAGCACAGGAGCAATGGTGGATGTGCAACTGGATTATCTAGGGGCTTTCTGAGGCCAGGATTTCTTCCTTCATCACTGGCTCTTTTCCTTCATTTGGCCTCAGCTTTCTTAAGCCTCAAGTCAGTGGCTGACACAAGGTTAACTTATGAAAATAATCCTGTCCCCAGTGCTTTGGTTCCACACAGACACTCAGTTCTAGACCCTCCTTAGCATCTACAGTGCAGCTGTGCTACTTATCCTGAATCACATTCAAAGTTCTCTGTTTCCTCCCAACAAGAATTCAGCTTTCTTGTCAGAAAATACAGAAATAAAATTTTGTTCAATATTCAAAGAGCAGCACAAGTGTTGTAGGTTAAAAAAAAATATTAAATACTTGGAATAATATTAGTTGCTGGGAGGATTGTGTTTGTGGACTGTTTGTTATTATCTTACATGAATTGCAGGAAGCTGCTCCAGTGGATATTTGTACTTGTGCAATCTTATTTGTTCTGTATACAGTGGCTCTTACAATGTGGGCATTTGTGCAGCCTTTGTATTTTACATGACTTCCCAAGAGGGGAAGCAGTAGTGAAACCAATAAAGCAGGCAATAAAGCAGTATTAATAATGTATGCAGAGCTATAGATGTCTATTTATATGATACAATATTAAAGTGTAAACGCTTTTTGTTTTTTAAGATGAACATGAATGACCAAACCAATGTTCTTAGTTTGTTTTTTTTAACCAACAAAGACATCACCACACTGCTGCATGTTAAGGAACTCTCTATACACACACAAAAGCCCTCAGAGTTGTACTACTTGGTATCTAATTATAATATTGGTAAAAACAAACAAACATTTTAAACACAGGAAATACAGACATTAATGTGCTTATTGGTTAGGAAGATTAACTGATTATATTAGTTCAGTGATTTTTTAAAAAATCACTGAAATATGCTGATCTTTGTAAAATTCAATTCTAACTATCAAGATTTGTAAGAACTTGAGGTTTTATTACTTCGATATTTCTCATCTAAGTGATTATGCTGACACTGAACAGAAAACAGTAAAATCTATCATTTCTTCATTTGAAACTGCAGCAGAAATGGTCTTGCTTACACCTTAGGCAAATATAATTTTAGGGGTTTTTTTGGGTGACAAACATCAGTAAAACCTATTTTTGAGGTTCTTGTTCACAGCACCTGAGTGCTTTTAGGTCTTTAGAGTGGCTTGGAGTGACACCTTTTATTCCCACTTTACTGAGGTGGTTTGTGACTCACCTCTAAACAAGGAGGAGGTGGTGGGGCCACTGCCAAGGAAGACATCAGATTTCACTCCAGAACTTAAAAATTTCATCTTGCTGAGAGCATCTTTGGCATCATATTTTGCTAACTGATAGATCTGAAATATCATTACTAATGGACATAATAAGTACTTTAATTGTAAAGCAGTAGGTATCATTGTTGCCATTTATCATTCAACCCATGGTATTCCCAAATATTTTAGCAAGCCTCAGATGCCCCAATTTTTTTAACTCAAAGACAGAAAGAAATAGAACAAGCAAAGCTTTCTTTTCTTCTGTTGTGACAAGACTACAAAGTCGTTTCCTCCTCTGCTGGGGCTTTGGTGTGTATGAAGAGAGACCAGAGGTATTTCTGTTTGATCAAGTGCTTAATACCATAATAGGATGTCAGTTTCCCTTTTTACAATTTTTATGCAGGTGACAACTGTGTACCCAGATCAGCAGTGTAGAAATCAAATTAAACTGAATTCTTTAAGTTTACCTGCATGCCTGCAAGCTCTCCTGGAACTGGAAGCTGCTCTGGCTCTGCTCTGTGTCCAGCCAGCCTGAAGGACAGGGCTCCCAACGCCACCATGTCCATGTCACCACACAAATGTCTCTACAGCTGATTTCTCACCAGCACTTTTATAAAGTGGTACTTCCCCATTTATTTCAAACCAACTTCTCAGTGTGCATTGGGGACAGAATGAATAAGAATGTTTTACTGTCATTGCCATACTTTCTGAAAAATCTCTTTGCCAGGAGTTCTTCTCCTGGGAAGCTGAAAAGGTTCAGGGAAAAATGAAAACAATAATCATCTGATTCTCTTCTCCTGTGTTTTGCTGCTTTGGAATGTGGTTTGGACATTGTTTACCAACTGGCCATTGTTTGATTGGTTTCATGTGAATTGTTTTGACTTAATGACCAATCATGGTCCAGCTGCATCAGGACTCTGGTGAGAGTCACAAGTTTTTAATTAGTATCTTGTTAAACCTTCTGTAAGTATCCTTTCTCTATTTTTTAGTATTATATTTTACAATAATATAATAAAGTAATAAATTAGCCTTCTGAGAACATGGAATCAGATTTACCATTTCCTTCCTGCCATGGGGGACCCTGAAAACACCAAATTTTACCCTTGTAATTCATGTCCTAGCGTACACCCAGTGTTTTATCTCACACATGCCCAGTGACAAAGGTCTCTGCTGCCCCTCACCTGGAAGGAGGACACCTTTGCTCTCGGCTGCACCAGGAGCTGTTCAGTGCTTGCCAATGCTGGGAACTCCACCAGAGCTCAACACTGAAAGTAAGATTTCTGCACTTTGTGTCTTTAGAACCTCCTGAGCAAGCCAAGGCCACCTTGTCCTCCAATCACCCCTATTTCCCACCACTGCCTCAGTTCTCTTCTGCACTCTTCCCTCACTCACTGCAAAGGTTAGAGGGGAGAAGCTTTATGGGCTGCTGTCACACAGGAGAGCTGGGAAGTTTGCAGGTACAAAGGAAATGCAGGATTTCAAAGTGACTGTGATTTAAAATATATTCTTCTAAAAAAGAGAGATATCCGTCTTGGTCTTTGGGAATGACAGAGCACAATTTTCTTATTTTTGCAGAGAGGACTGCACACATCAAGGGAGAGCAATGCCCACCTGAGAATTTTTGTATAGACACATCTTGGAAGAAGCAGCTCCTGGCATAAATCCTACACATTACCAGGGGACAGACAGGTAGTGCTTCACAGGAGGAGAAAGAAGAGGCAAAAAAGAATAATAAACAGAAAAAGTCAAGTAGTTAGAGAAGAGAAACAAATCAAGACAGGAACAACAAAACAAAAAACCCAAAAAACCCGCCAAAAAATGGGGGGGAAAAAAAGATTGACAAAATAATCTGTCTAATTTTCAGAAAGTTCCTATCTATTTGATGGATGCTTGCAGGACTGTTGAAAATATTTGTAACTCTCTCCAGTGAAAGATAGATCCATGAAGAATTAGATATTCATGTTGGATGAAGAGACAGGTTTTCAAGCTCTCTAGGGCTCAGCACTGTGACAGGCAGAGTGAGGTTGAGTAACTGCTCAGTCCTACAACACCACAGTATCTTCAATTTAACAGAAACTTTATATCCAGGAAAGGCACTGAAAACGTACTGGGGTTTAGCAATATCAGGATTAAAATGCATTCTGATAGTTAAAAGTGAACCAGGATCCAAGGAAAGAACAAAAAACATTTATGCTATTTCACCCATCCTAACCAAGATGATATAATTTGAACTATATGGCTTTCATTAGAACAGAGGAGTGTAAATAAATGTGACAAGGTGACAGCTACAAGACGAGATGCATCAGAATTTTGAAGGAAAGCTCTTAGTATATATAAAAGAAGCTGCAACAGAGAAGTACAGTCTAAGCTGTTTGACCTACAGAAAAAAAACAATCAGCAGGAACCTGAGGCTCTCCCATTTCTGGCTGTTTATCTTTGTACAAATCACACATTGCTCTGGGCTCTTACTTGCCTCCTAACCTTCGTCACCCTTGTCAAATTGGCCTGTAAAGATCTCCAGGCCCAGGCTTGTTTCTTACTATGCTGGACCAAGCACAGCCTCCATCAGGCCTGGTGGGCAGCCTGGTACAGAAATACAGAATACAGAAACATTGATAAATAACCTGTTGGATGTATCTGAGAACATAAGAATGTCCATACGGGGTCAGACCAAAACCCAGTGCAGAGTTCAGTGACCTCCCTGTTGCTGAGGAATGGTCCACAAAAAGGTGTAAGCACAGGGCTATGTCCTTAAATACTCTTTCCCCAATTCAGCTTTGTCACTCTGGGTTTTTTAGCCAGCAGCAGTGTAGTGGTGCCTTTGTTTGGATGCTGCAGTGTCCATTTGCAACATTCCAGCAGGAATTCAGGGCCCTCCTGCAGGTGGGGAGTTAACTGATAAAAACTGTTCCTTCCTAAGGATGCAAGAAGCAGCAGAGTTTGTTTCCTGAGGAGATTACACAACGACTGGTAAATGGAGCCAGTGAATCTGTGGGGAGAAGTTTCTTCCATGATCTGGGAGTGATGTGGAATTGCTAAAAAACTCCAGAGCCCTGAAGGGGTATTGCCTATTGCTTTTCTATTAGGAGCTCTGTGTCAGGGCTGATGACTTCCTGGTAACCCAGACTCACATATAATCTACTTTTTTTTGCTACTTTATGTCTTCCCTATAATCCTTTCATTCCGAATAAATAGGATTTTGCTTTATGGAAGATGGTTAACCTTATGCTGAACTAAAAATCAGACTTGCAGTTAATTACCAGGATCTGCAGTCTAAAGCCCTCCAATCTGAGCATTTTATACAGAGAAGCACAAAAATTGAAGCACAAAGAAATGACTTAGGCCAAAACAGAAAATCTAATCAGACTTTGGCAGAGTTCAAAACAACATTAAATCTCTTATTGTAATTGCAAAACATATTCCAGCAAAAACTGATCATCAAATAGCAATAGGAAATAGCAAAGGTATTAAGAACTAGATAAACAGTACAGCATTTGAGATGCTCTATTTCAAAACTTCATCAAATCATTAACATACCTGGTAATAGACTACCAATTATTTCTTCTTTATAGGCCAAATATATACCAATACAGAGTAGAAAGAACCTCTTAGTTAAGAAATGGGGACATAAAAGTGTCTGAGAAACATACACAGTACATCTTGAATGAATAACAAAAGCTGCTATTGGAGTGCATGGTGACACCACGCAGAAAACTGCTGTTTTCCCAAGTATCAGAAAAACAAAACCCTTTCTCCTCTCACTGCCATAATTTTAATTCTATACTGACCACCTTGACTAGACTGATAAAATAATATTCAAACACTTAGCCAGTTGCTCTTACATGGCTGTGTTTTGTCCAAGCTGATTGTACCCCAGAAGTTTGGATTCATGTCTGGTCAGTCCTTTGCTGCTTTTGAGAGCAGTTATTTATTTATTCATTCTATTCCACATAGCACCCCTCCTTGGTAAACTGTGCAGCATAGACAGCTGACCCAGAGACAGAATACCTAGACATAACACACTATTTCTTCACTTGGAGATGTTCCAGAATTTCCAGGGAAACACTGGAATCCTTTGAGATATTGTTACAAGTGTCGTGTGAAACACTACATTATATGTACTTCTCCATTTTATGTCAGGTTAGCCTGCACATGAGATAAAACTGCACAAATGGGGGTCTGAAGTGCCACAGAAAACTTCAAAATTTACTGGACAAAGACCTCAAACTCTTAGAACATTGTTACTCACAACAGCTTTACCTACGTTTTGCAGGCTTTGGTTCTGCAAAGAGTTTTCAGGTCGAAACACACACTCAGGTAACTCAGGTGCTTCAGCCTCCTTTCAGTCTCAACAGGTGAGTCCCAAAAAGATGCTCGGACTTAGATTGCCAGGCACAGTGGTTCTTCACTTACACTGCCACTGCTTGGACTCTTCCCTTTTCTGAGGGATCCTGCAGTGTCTCTGTTCCACACCCTGGATCAGCACCACTACAGCACTTCAGTCTCAACCTCTTGGGGAAAAGAGCTATGAGGTAAACAGCCAAGACTTGCATGGCTGGAGGAACAGAGTCTCCAGAGTCCACATCTCCACATGAACTGCTCACTGAAACCAATTTGAATTCTCTTTAACTGATTTAGCACCATGCCCTTTGCAGAGCAGCCAAGGAGGAGCAGTGCCAGCTGTTGATTAAGTGTCAGCTCAACCCACTCCCCCCAGTCACCTGTGAAAACCAACAGCCCCTTGCCAACAAAAAGGGGGAAAAGCAACCTCTGCTCAAGCTAAGGAAATGAATGAGAGAAAAATCTGGCTCTGAAAAATATCCATGTCAGAAAGCATTGAGCAGAGCAACCAACAAAACTTTCCTGACAGACTAATTGGGACAATGAGGAAAAAAAAAGTCACAGGTGTGGGTTGGTTGAAACTCCTAGGACAAATGATAAATAGTTCTTTGTGACTCTGAAAGAAGCTTCTAGTTTGCAATCTCGTGCTAGTCTGTGGGTTTTACTGATAAAGAGGTTAAAGCCTTTACACCATTAATTTCTAAACAGGCCAATAGAGCAATCTGTTTGCAGGGCTCCTCCTCCTGGCCTCTGCCTCAGCACACAAGGCATTTTAAAAGTGACCTGACAACATTCTTCTCTAAAGTGTTACAACTCAGGATCTGCCACGGTTTGAAAAGGCCCCAAAGTCTTCCCTGATATACTACTGCAGTTTAACATCCTCTTCCCTCTGTTGAGCTATCAGTGCCATCTGAGGCACAAATTCTGTAAAACAGGGTGGCAGAAACCACAATCCTGAACACATAGCAAATAGATGGTGTTCTTGGGAACATCTTAATCATTTTTCTCCCTCCAGTTCCATGGGTTTTCTGGTTTTGCTCCCCTCAGCAACTTTTCAGTGCAGGGGAGCACTGAACATGACCTTACAGAATTAGCTACCTGCACAATTCCAATATAAACTGTTCTCTCTGTGGAATGATCAAAGACACTTTCTTTTTCATCAAAACTGAACATGTTAACTAAACCACCATGACAAACCCCGTGCTATTGCAGTCAAATCTAAATGGCTGTTCAGTGATGCACAACAACCTCTTCTTTTAAATCCCAGCCTGCTTTGGCTCCCTAACACAACCAGTTACAATTGGATTTTTCATTCTTGCCACATCCCCTCCAACCACCTGCAGCCAGAGCATGGATTCCTTACCCAATCAGTTTGTGCTCTGTACCTGCCAGTGTGGAGATGATCTGAAGTAAACAGATGGCAGAATCTGCCTGATTCCTGTCCTGGGGAAGCCTTAGGGAACGTCTCAAGCACTTAAGTACGGCAATAAAGAGCTGCCTTTGAAAGTAGATAGAAATAAAACATAAGTAAGGACCATTTGTGGCCTGATTTTAATCATTAGTGGCCCAGATTTTCTGACTCTGCACTTCAGTTCCTTGACCTCAGTTACAACTTGTCAGCACTTCAGAATCAGAATCAAACTTGCTAATGTTACAAACCTATCCCAAAATTTAGCCCAGCAGTGGTCCTTATTGGAAGCTCAACATTGGATTAACCAGATTTGCAGGAAGTAGAGCAAAGTGAAAATATGGCAGATGCAATTCTAGCATAGCATGTGTCCATGATGTGGCTTGAGTGACTCACTCTGGGTAAAATGGGAACTACCTTTATTTATCTTGAACCCAAACAGAGTCATTTTTGGAAATGCCCATCTGTTATAACACAGTCTGTTTTTTTCCAGGGCTGTTCAAATTCCTCCAACATTTTCAATACCCAAGAAAAGAATGTTTTTTATATAGTTGACTAAATTTGCAATCTCTTCCTTTCCTTATGCCTGGGCATATATTATCAATATCTATACATAGTGGGGATTTACAACCCTAATTTAGCATTGCTCAGTTTTCAGAGAACACTGAATAACAAAGGACTATCTGACAATACTGGGTGGTGCTGGATAGTACTACTCAACTTCGTAATTATCTTATCTCTACTTGCACAGCCATAGTTTCAATCAGAAAAACCCTCAGTGATTTCCACTCCTACTGCAGATAACGTGGGCCAACAGATCACTTAATCTATGCCTGTTTCTCCACAGAGATGATAACAGAAATTCAAACTTCCCTGGGACGTTCCTGCATCAGGCTCATCTCATTGCTGCACCATTCCACCTCAAACCAGGTTTCCTCAAGGCCAGAAGTTACAACTCAGAGTAGATGTGGCTCCTATCTAATTATATATTTTTATATTCACGTCTCCATAGACATTGAATCAGTCAGAGTTTGGTTTTCTCATTGTGGCTTTAGAAGGACTAGAAATCACTGTGAAAGCCTTTTCAGTGCTGTTATGCAGCCCTGAGCAGAAGGACTTGGGGGTGTTTGCTGATGAGGAGCTCAGCACAGGCACTGCCAGCCCAGAGCTCCTCTGTGTGCTGCACCAGAGGAGGGCGGGGATTCTCCCTGTGCTCACACCCACCAGGAGCATCCAGACCCCAACGCCAAGGTGTGGAGCTGCTGCAGGGGGTCCTGAGGAGCCCCAGAGCCGCCCCAAGGGCTGGAGCCAGGCTGGGAGAGCTGGGGGTGCTCATTTGGACAAGGGAAGGCTCCAGGGAGAGCTCAGAGCCCCTTCCCATGATTAAAAGGGCTATAGGAGAGCTGGAGAGGGACTGCTCATGTAGTTAAGGGGGAATGGCTTTAAACTGAAAGGTGGGTTTAGATCAGGTGCTGGGAAGAAATTCCTCCCTGTGACTGTGGAGAGAACCTGGCACAGGGTGCCCAGAGCAGCTGAGGCTGCCCCTGGATCCCTGGCAGTGCCCAAGGCCAGGCTGGGCAGGGCTGGGAGCAGCCTGGGACAGTGGGAGGTGTCCCTGCCATGGCAGGGGGGTTAAAATGAGGTTGGCTTTAAGCTGCCTCCCAACACAAACCATTCCAAGGTAAGAGATTTTGTGTTTCTCCATAGCACCATGGGGGGAACACAAAGGCAGAAGGACACACAGGTGAGCTCTCAACACTCATTGCCCACATTCAGCTCTTCAATGCTAATTTAGGCTTCCGATGTTTCACTATTTACTTGCCATTTAAAGTTGCCTTCCTACCAGCCAGAGAGGAGCAAAGCTTTCCCTTTTTGCAAGGGGAAAAAAACCAAAACCCAACAACCAAACAAGCAAAGAAAGCAGCCACAAACCCCTCTCCAGCCCCAAGCAAACAAATTCAGCTCCATCAAAGAATCTTTTGGACACAGTTCTGTTCAGCAGCAAAATGAAATTACCCACAATTACTTTGCCAAGGCTGTGACATATGTCAACTGCAAGCATTGCTACAGTAGCATATACTTAATTTAAATCCTTTACAGAGCATTTTCAGCTCTAATCATGCTTCTCTCACACTATTTAAATTTATTTAAAAAAAAAGAAAAACAAAGAACCCTGTAACACATATTCCCTAATGCACATTTGCAAGCAAAGCATCTATGGTCTCAAATCCAGCATGACTCACGTTACAGAGCAAAAAGAGTAAGATGATTAAATAGACTGGCTCACCCAGCTTGTTTTTACACATCAATAAATAACCTCAACACAGCAGAAATAGAGATGTGGTTTTCTGTTTGGAGGTAATTCAAACACTGGCTCTTCTTCAGACCTTCCACACTATGTAAAATAGAGCTGGGCAAATAATTCATTATGAATTATTCATTCAATTAATTTAATTTCTCCTGCTCACTAATTAACTATCTTGACTTTTTTGAATGTTTTCATTATCTGAAAATTATTTACTCAACAGTTTCTATGAATAACTCCTTGCCTCTAGATTGTTCACAAGCAGATTACTGCAAGAAATCAAAATTGTAAATTCAAGCTGTGCTGAATAGTTTTAATTAGATATGCAAGTCACATGGAATTTTTCTGGTTCCTTATTGGATATATGGAGAGAAAAAAAAAGAAAAAAAAACCACAAGAAACCCCACAAGCAACACCACAGACTTCTCCTGCAAACAAACCCCATGCATGAGAAAAAAATTGACATGAAAATTTTTGAACATATAAATTTTATAGCAGAGAACGATTTTATCTTACCCTTTGAAAAGAAAAAAAAAAAAACAAACCAGTCAACTAAGCACTTGAACTCAGAAAAGTGAAACACACCTTCCACGTATCTAATCTTTAACCAGTCCAGCTTCCTCCGCAAGTCTGGGTCCTGTTCCAGGCTGAAGCCTCCACTGCATTTCCCCACCCCAGCAAGGCAGGCTGCAGTGCCCCCAGTATCACTGGGGTGAAGGAGATGTCCCAAGTCTCCTCTTTATTCCCACCAAGGACAAGGTCACCTCATGGCCAATTTAGCTGGCTCTAGAGAAGCTCTTACAAAGGCTGTGTAGCTCTATTTCTGCTTTTCAAAAGAAGCTTATACAGTCATGGGACAAACAAAGAGACCATGTGGACTAACTCTTGTCTTGTGATTCAAATGCTACCTCAGCACTGGGCTCTGATCTTACAGCAGAACCAGGCTGTGCCTTGGACCCCCAGCTACAGACACAGGCATTAAACCATGCCCTTACTTGTTTATGCAATTTTAAGAAGCACAGAAGGGAATGACGGAATAAAGAACAAATGCAAGCGAGCAGAACATTGTCAAGAGCAGCAACCATGGCTGGGGAACCATCTACATACACAGACACAAGAAGTATAAAAAGCTTTTCAGCACAGTAAAAGAAAATCTTCCCTGCATCATCTAATAATAACACACACAAAAAATCCTCCCAAAAACCCAAGCCTACCTTGGAGACATCTTCTTCCTACAGCTGCTGCTGCTTGTAAATGGGAGCTCACTGCCCCTTGCTCCATGGAGAGAGGAAAAGGAGAAGCAAAGATGGCCAATAATCATCTCTCAGAGCACAGAGTGTTCCAGAAAGAGGCAGAGGGACAGCAGGTCCAACAGCCACCAGCCTTTGCCTGCTCTGCCCGAGGGCACTCAGCAGCTGCAGGTAGTTACAGCAATGGGCAATTCTCTTGCCAATTAACAGCCACCCATTATATCTGCTTCCCACACCTGAGGTAGAGGCATTGTGTTGAGGACCCTCCCCAGGTGTCAGCAATCAACCCTGATGGAGCTCATGTGACACAGGTGCTGTCAGTTGTTTAAAATTAGAGTTCAAAGTGGGGTGATAATTAACAAAGCATGGATTTTCATAAGAAACACGCCCGATTTGGATGCATTCACCCCCAAGAACAAATTTTTGCCTTATCTACGTGCAGGTGATAAATTATTTTGGTTTAAATCCTGAAGTGTCAGATGACCTTTTACTTCAGCACAATAAAGACCCTGTACTCACAGCTGAAGACCTTATGAGACACAAGACTATGCCCAGGGTTTGCCAAGTGGAACGCTTAACATGCCTTACAAATAAGATTGTCTTTAAAAAAAACATTTTCAGATAATCCATGTTACAAACAGATGAATTATTATTTCTGTTAAAATAATTCCTATCTCTGTCTTTAATCTAATATAGAGTGTTTCTAGCCAACTAAATTCAGTTAAAATTAGTGTCCTACAGTATTGTTATTCACACAACACAGTTTTTCTAGAATACCACACAGACCTGTGTTGACAAAAATCCTTGAAGACTTCCTAAAAAAGACTTCTTTAAGTCTTCCTTAGGGCCAAACACCAATTCTGCTCACTAAAACACCCTGAACTCATTTCTCGACTACTGGAATTCCACTTATTAAATCTCCAGCATACGTGTTACAGCAAACAGATGAAACTGTTGGTGACAATGTGCATAATGAAGAGACCCCATTCCTTACAGAGAAGGCTAATTAATCATTAGGTGAGTGCTAGTAAATTTTCTGAATCACCAAGTTTCTGACAGACACACTGTTAAGCCAGCAAAATGCCCGCAGATGTTACTTGCCCATCAGAGGAGAACATATTCTCTGGAGGGCTCTGAGCATCTTGTCACCATTTATTTTTTATTTCTGAACAAAACAAAAAAAATTAGCGAACCCATGTAATGATTAATGTATATATGCAAGCAAATGATAATAGCATGAAGCCTATTAATAATTAAAGCCAGTGCTGGATTTTAAGATACTAAAGTTGAAATGTGAATTGCTTTCCAGCAGCTCTATAGAATGGTACAGTTAATGAATCCATTGCACTGCCTCCCTAATAGCTTCAGCATAACTTAATTCAGAGAAAACAGTCCTGAATTTTCACAGCAGGAGTTTCAGTTTTACTTTACTTTCTCCCTATGCCTTTTAGTACTTCACTGGAGCAGTCTCCCCATGAAGGCTCCATCACCAGGTTCAGTAACCTGTGTCATTGTCCCCCACTGGATACAAAAGCCAGAGCCTTGGAACAGCTCTGTGTTTGCCAAGAGCCCCCCACTGCTCCCACAGGCCGCTGGCCAGGATGTGGCCAAATGTGCCACAAACCCAATGGCAAAATCAGAGCAACACCAGACAGCCTTTGTGGTACACTGTCACAGACATCTCTTATGAAATTTCTCTTATGAAATCTCTTAGGACAGGGTACTCCTCAAGGACACCTTAAATCTGCAGTTTCCTTTAAATCATCCTTCTCAGATATTATAAGAAAGGCCTCAGAAAAACATCAATGAGTATTTTTTTAAGTATTTCTGTAATGGCAGGGATATTTTTCAGGTGCAGACTTCCAAGCAGGGCCTCAGCAGGACTCAAGTTTGAAACCTCTCTTCCTCACCAAACGTTTTGCTGTCAACTGTCTTGAAGTTTTTCCCCCCCTGCTATTACAAAAGAAGCTGGCATATATGAAAACGACCATTTCTTTTATTCCTCCCCCTCCCTCCCCAGGTATTAATTACATTATAGTTCATTAGCCTAGCTCATTAAGACCACAGTACAGGTAGGAAATAGGCAATTGGCTGGGTACAATTATTACATTAATTTAATTAGCTGTTTTGTGCTTTTATCAAAAAGGTGACCTCTGTGGAGTCTGGAATAGGTTTTCCTTCCTTGCTGCTTGCTGGGTTGCAGCCTTGGGTCTGTGATTACCTGGGAGGATGAAAAGCAACATTCAAATTGCTTTTGTTGGGGTACAGACTGAGGGGAAGAGGCAGCTGCATCCAGACACTGCTGTACAGGAGTGCTGCATTTGGATGTGACTCAGACACCACTACTGCTTTATTGTGTCCAGACAAAGCACAAGCCTGGATGTGGGAAACGTGGGATTGCAGTGCTCAAGACAGGCCAGATCCCTTCAGAGTCTGTCACAGACATCTTTTATAAAAAATCTTTTCCTTAGGATTTTTCCTCCTGAGAAGCTGAGAGGCCTCAGGAACAAAATGCAAACATTGATTATCTGCTGCTGTGGAATGCAACAGGTGCATCTGTGATTGGTCTCATGCAGTTGTTTCTAATTAATGGCCAATCACAGTCAGCTGGCTCTGACAGAGAGTCTGTTATCATTCTGCCTTTGTTATCATTCTTCTTATTCTATTCTTAGCTAGCCTTCTGATGAAAGCTTTTCTTCTATTCTTTTAGTATAGTTTTAATGAAATATATATCATAAAATAATAAATCAAACCTTCTGAAACATGGCGTCAGATCCTCATATCTTCCCTCATCCAAGAACCCCTGTGAACACCGTCACAAGAGTCCATGAAAACCAGAGCAAAAGGGTTAAAACCCATGGAAAATATAGAAAATATTCACACTATGAAAGCCAGAGCAAAAGGGTTAAAACCCATGGAAAATACAGAAAATATTCACACATCTGCACATCAGCACGGGCTGGCTTGGTGACAGTGCCACAGGGAGCACAGCAGGACTTTGACCCCGTGCCACTGTGAATGCCTGCTCAGGGCTCAGCACAGGCTGCCCCCAGCCACTCCTAAAGGAGGTTTTATTTCAATATTGCCTTAATTAAACAACCAGAATGATTTGTTCCCGAGAACACCACACAAATGAACACCGCTGGTGGAAGCAGCTCTAGGGATGCTTTCAATTAAAACAGCAATTGGTGGGGGTGGCAAGGCATGGTCCAGCTCCTAATTAAGTAAATGTGACATCTCCCACTGACTAAGGTGGGAGCTGGACAAAGCCCAGAACAGAGAGGGAGGGGATGCAGCAGCAGGTTCAAGCGAGTTCAAAACAACACTAAGAGGTTTATTTGTCATTGTTATAGGAAAATTGTTTAGTCTACAAAGGAGTTTCCAAAGACTCTTCTATCTAAATAAAACATAGGCTTAGGTAAAAAACAAAGCAAAATCGTAAGTAAAAACCGGGAATTTAAAAAAAAAATCATCCCTGTGTTCATTTTGAAAAATATTCTCTTCAAAAATAAAATATCTATGGTCATTCTGAGGTTTAACATTTTTGTTGTACCACAGACACTCACATCTAAATCTCACATTGCTAAAATCCAGGTTTGTGTACTTACTGCTTCAATATTATGTGACTTCCCAGTGCTGACAAACAGCAGAAATGATACCTGTCTGTTTGTGCAGTCACACAAGGGATGAAGCTGGGATTATAAATTATCTCCAGAGAAATAAGAGGCACAAAACAAAAGCTTGTCAAGTCAACTGGAGCAAATTGGTATTGTGCTGGAACAAACTGGAGACCTAACAAGCAATACAAATGAAATCATGGACAGCTAGAGCAGATCCATAGTTTATCTTCCAGAGTCAGTTAATGTCAATGTCAGTGGAATTTGCACAAGCAACAAACCCTCAACCTCAGCTCTACACTAGCTGACATTTCCTTCCTTTTAAAATTGGCAGTGGAACCTAAATTTAACCTCTGGAGAATATGCCACATGACATCTGTGTTCTTTACATGTTCAGCTTAAGACTTTGAAAGCTAATTTATCCAAGCAGCACCTCAATAAGCGACTCGCCTGGCAACTGCTGAACTCCTGTCACTTGTTGGCTTCTGGCAGCAGAGCCTTTTTCTCCTGAGAACTCATTCTTTAATAATGACCGTCTCAGACCCCTGAGGAAGACACTAATGAGCATTTGAAAATGCCAAAAAAAAAAAAAATCTAACAGCGTTCAGTGATTTTTGAAGAAACAACACCTGTTAAAAGTGATCATTGTACCAATAGATTTTTGCAACAAATTGTGCCAGGCTGTGTTATTAGATTCATATCGAATCTCATGGCCAAAATACAAACACTGAAACAGACGCTTGAAATACTGAAAGCCAAATTAACTATTTCTTACAAAGTGCTGCTTCTGTTACATGCTTAAGAAAACAGCATGTGAGGAGAATTTTGAATCAAATATCCAAAGCAAAACAGCTTCAAAATAATAAAGTCCAGTGACAAAAGTCCCTTCCCAAGCTCCCATGGATCCAGATGTGTGACTGTGTTCACAGGGGTCTGAGGATGAGGGAAGAGATGAGGATCTGACTCCATGTTTCAGAAGGCTTGATTTATTATTTTATGATATATATTACATTAAAACAATACTAAAATAATAGAAGAAAGGGTTTCATCAGAGGCTGGCTAAGAATAGAATAAAAAAGAATGATAACAAAATGCTTCTGTCTTGGAGAGTCCAAGCCAGCTGACTGTGATTGGCCATTAATTACAAACAACCACAGGAGACCAATCACAGATGCACCTGTTGCATTCCACAGCAGCAGATCATCAATGTTTACATTTTGTTCTTGAGGCCTCTCAGCTTCACAGGATAAAGAATCCTCAGGAAAGCATTTTTCCATAAAAGATATCTGTGACACTAATGTAAGTCAGTGGAGCAGGGTATGGAGAAGTGGCTTTTCCAAGTGACCCTGGCCTGTCCCTGCCCTGAGGGGAGGCAGCAGTGACACAGACACAGGTGAGGCACTGTAGGTTTTCCAACATTCCTGCAGTTTCTGTAGCTCTACAGAGAAAGCACAAATTGTGCAGCCACGTGTGTACTGAATTTCGCTCCTCAGTAATAACAGGCTTTCTCATTCTACCACTGGGCAATGCAAAATAATTCCAGAACTAAACATTGGTGAGAAGGGAAACACAAAATGCAGGCACACATTGGTCAGAGAAGGGTCTGGTGTCACAGGGACTCTGCCCCACACACCCCATTCTCCATCAGTCCAGGAGGTTTGGATGCTGTAGGGGTGTGACAGTGGCACAAGGCAAATCTGCAATATTTACATGAGTTTGAAATGGAGACTCGGAGTACCAAATAAAAGCAGGTACTTCTACTACTTCATAGATATCTTAACATCCTCCCCTGAAGAAATGAAGTGGTGTTGTACCCAGCTGTATTAGCATCAAATCAAATGTTCTGCAAACACCATGAGACCAGGAGAAAATGAGTTTGAGATATTATCCTTGTTCTTTACTTACACGCCCCCATTTGCAGAAACACTCAACTCTATCCTCCCTTTATATTAGAGGAAATTAATTAAATGGGTAATAATTTAGAACAAAAAAGGAGAAACAACCTGTAGCACCAAGACATTATTAATGAAGAACTGTTACTTGAGAATAGATGGATAGATGCATTAAAAGACAAAACAACAAGGAATAATTTAACAGGTATAAAACTGTGCCTTTCAGATAGTCATGGTCATTTCAGTAAAATGATGTGCTTGTTTTGGGGGAATCCAGCTCTCCTGAAAGCTAGGTAAGAGTTTAAATTACCCCATCTATTTACAGTTATTGAATAGCAAAGTGCTACAGGAAGATGTGTCAGGGAATAGGTAGATATATGCTGATAGCATCTTGTCACCAACCTGAGATGGGCTCTTACGCTTGAATATGCAAGCAGAGGTAGGAAGAAAAATTCATATGCATTATTGAACCATTGTACAAATGCCACCTGAATCAAAATCCTAGACTGGCCTCTCTATAAAATAGCAACAATTCTAAAAATCTTCTGATTCCTGTCTGTAGACTGGAAGCATCAGATAAAATACTGGGATTAAACCCCAAATATCCAAATTTGTTTGCTCTGCCAAAATTCACACACTCACATGTGCTCGTGTGCACAGGAGTTTGTGCACTTTGCCCACTCTTTAAGGAACTGAATGAGCTTGAGGCACTGGAAACTAGCAGAAAAAAAATCCAGATCAAATACAAACTATGGCTACAGAAAACAATTTTCATTCCAAATTCTTAATTCCAGAAAAAAAATGCCATTCAACCCACCAGAACATCTGTGAGGAAAGAAGCTTTTGCAGTCCCAAGAGTTTGGTGGGCAGCCACTGGCAGACCTTGAGTACAAAGCAAATGGCCAGGGAGTCAGGGCAACCATTCCTTCACTCTTTGTTTTTCTGCTTACTAATTTCCTCTTTCATTTAACTCAACAGAAATAAGCACAAAGCTGAATCTCAGTTGCACGTGGTTAAAATTAATCTTTGCAAATTCTACAGACCCCAAATCCTCTTGGTATAACTTAATTTTTAAGGGATGTCCAGCAATGATTTGCTGTGAGATGAATAATACATTTGTATCACATACTAGTTGTAGCAAAAATAATCTATAAATGTTTAATAAATATCCTGTAATGCTTTTGGTGAGCATGTTATAAATAAGTAACAATAGATTTGCAATGAAATATTTATATGCATTTTGGCTATTGTTATGCTTTAAGTGTTCAAGGAGCCATTACTAACAAAGTGAATGGAGTTATCAAGGTTATAGATATGTTCTGCAAGCCATTTATAATGAAATGTTCAACACTTAAAGTAAATGCATTTGTAGAGGTTGTTGACAAAGTCTAAGTGTCTAACAAGCCATTCATACTAAACTCCACATAGATATAAATGATACGTAGGCATTTGATAAGTCATTTATAGTGGGCCATGAAACTCTTCTCTGCTGGGAATGCATTGCAAGATCCTGTGTGGCCCTGTATCCCAGCCCTGCAGCATGCTCACTAATGCATGGGCAGGGCTTGACAAATCCCTTACAACTGATATTATTAGCTCAGTTGTTACACCCAGATAACCTGCAGGGTCAGCAGCATGGATAACTTCCAGACCAGCACTGGGGGCCAAAAACTGCCTGAGGGTTCTGTGGGGGGACTCAGGGAATTCTGAGCTATCCACTGGTCCATGGCAGTGTGGAGAACAGCCCTGGCACCTGGCAGGACCAGCTGTCCCCCTTGACAAACTCTGACTGCTCCTGGTGCTGTTTAAAAGCCAGGCATGAGCTATTCCCAGGGATATCCGTGATGGGTTTGCTCCACACGCTGTGATCACTCACTGACCCTTCAGATTTCACAGCACCTGTCCCCGTGGGGGCTCCTGAGGCTGCCTTTGGCTCCCACAGCTGCCCCAGGTGCTGCTGCTTTGTACTGTGCCCTTTCTGAGCACTTTCACAGCTCCTATGAAACACCCTGGGCTCTGCAGCAGCCGCTGCTCACAGCTCTCACTGACCCTCAGAGGCTGAGATGCCCAGGACAGCAACATTGTTCTCATGACAGGAAATCATCCTGGCTCCTCACTTAGCAAAAAGAGCACTACAAATAGCTGGAAGGGTTTAAAACCTGTCTGAAATAATACCATTAAAAGGTGGAAGGATTTAACTTGCTCTCGCACAGCCACTCAGCCAGGGCTTAACAGTAAGGGATTTGCTTGGAAAACTGCAGCAATATCAGAACAACTAGTTGAATATAGGGAAAAAATAATACTCATTTCTGTATTTCAGTTAATCTGCTAAAACATAGGTCTATTATAGTCTGCTGGAACATGCCCATGGTCACCACAGAACTGAAAAATAAATGAATACTTCCTTTGAATCCCTCCTTCCAAGTGGATGCCATTGGAAGGAAGAGGACATCACTGTGAGATAAATTAGCCAAATCACTCCCTGAAAACGTGGGATTATATTAGGTTAAACTTCAGAGGAAATAAATAGAATTTTAAATTCAGTAACTTCCGTTGACATTATGAGCTATTGTATATAAACTGTAATGCAAATTTAATTGCTCCACTATTTTGTGTGTTCCACAGCACTGATTCATTCCAGGGTCAGTATGGGGTTTGCTCGCTTTGTGTCTCTACCAGGAGTGTCAGGCACATGTGAGAAGTATTAGATTTTGCTCTTCACTTATCCCTTTTCAAATTGCAAAATCAGTCTATGAAAATAACCTTCACTCTGTCTTCAGCTAGCTGCAAAGGTAAATTCTTATCTCAACTTTATCTGTATCCTCAGTTTTATATCAACACTAAACCATTAGAGGGAAATACCTTCTAATAATGATACATTAATGAGCAATAAATTACAGGGGAAATACTACTTAGAACATCCATATTAACACTAAATGAGTTCTTCATTATTAATATAGTATCATAAATATAAAAAGGGAATTATAAATAATTAGGTTATGATTTTATATTGTTAAACGCTAGAAATTATCTTTTTATTTCAAATAATTCCAGTAGATGTTGGAAAATCTCTCCACCCTTTGGCAAAGGCTTTCATGCCAAGTGAAGCAATGTGAGAAGGAATGGGTGCTCCAAGTGCACAAGTCCTGCCATGCCTGAACCCAGAGCTTATCTCACTAATAGGAAAGATTGTTTTGCTTAGGATTAGAAAATCTGAACTAGCACAACCACAGATTCTAGAAAAAGGAAGTAATTACAATTTTTCCTTGTATGGGATAGCATCTTTCCTGTTGTGATTATAAGCATTTTATAAGCATAGGAGTCAAATGAAAGCCACCAATACAAAATGTGTCTCAGTGACCTTGTGCCAAACATCCACAATGGTGCCAATAGCAGCTTTTGACTGCAGTTCATCCTCCCACATTTTCAGATTTTAGACTCTGAGAGTGCCAAAAAGCAACATGGCCTTTTACCAACAAAATATATTACAACCAGACAAACTCAGAATTACTTTCTCATAGTAATTTTCCTTTTCTTCTCTCATTTCCTAAGCTTCCCTGATAAAAGTCCTCTGATACATCTGCTAAAAACTGCTGATGTTGATGCTGCTTCACCACAAAAAATGAGGTGAGAAGAAACAGTGTTTAGGCAGTGCATGAAACAATAAAAAAGATACGTTTCTGTGACTTTTCTAGCAGCTGACTAATACCAGGGTAAAGGAATCAAATAGTTTGTGTTTAAGTGAGATAATGGGGGCCAAATATTGTTGCATATGGCTGCATAGTTTCTATTTTTCTGCTATGAAAATGGGGGCTGCCATTCTCTATTATACCATGTATAATAATGATATTTCATGCAGGAAAACCTTACTAAGGTGCTAGAGGGCTTTGGGCAGTTTAAACTTAACTAGATGATGGATCTGGGAGAAGGGACCTACAGAAATGCTCTTTAGTTTTCTGCATTCTCAATATTTAAGGAGGCCCTTCTGTACAAAGATGAATTCACACAACCCATCATTAATACAAGCTTTGGAAACTTATCACTTCATAATTTTACTTTGTCACAGATCTAAAAGAAAAAACGACATGTACACAGGGAGTGACAAACTGCAATCTCACAAGCACCATGTCTATGCAAATGCTGTCAATAAGGTTCTAAACAGCTCATTCATTGCCAGGCTCATACCCAAAATTGAAACTCTTCTCACCAAGCTCTTGCAGGCTGCAGGTTATTTTTCATTTAGATATGACTGCTTAAAATATAACTATGTTGCTGAGGTCTCATTTGTCTTGCCCATCCTCTGAGAAAGCACAATTCAGAATTTTGCTTGCCAGCCTCTCAGGGAGGCAGGTGAGTGTCACAGCTGCCTTCCTGTGGCCCTGTCTCTCTTCCCATCCCCTCCCTGTGCTCCACAGGATCCTCTGCAGGCCACCAGCAGTGGAGTGACTCTGGACCAGCCAGATCAGTAAAATATCACACACATTTTTGCATCATTACTGGGGTTAGATATTTTTGATACTGGGCTGTCCTTGAGGCCACAGAGGGGCAGGAGGTGAGAGCACAAGGGGAGCAGTGGAAGTGTGTGACCGTGTTCACAGGGGTCTCTGGTTGAGGGAAGAGACGAGGATCTGACTCCATGTTTCAGAAGGCTTGATTTATTATTTTATGATAATACATTACATTAAAACTATACTAAAAGAATAGAAGAAAAGGTTTCATCAGAAGGATCAGAAGGCTAGCTAAGAATAGAATAAGAAGGAATGATAACAAAGGGTTTTGACTTGGACTCTCTGTCCAAGCCAGGTGACTGTGATTGGCCATTAATTAGAAACATCCACATGAGACCAATCACAGATGCACCTGTTGCATTCCACAGCAGCAGAAAACCATTGTTTACATTTTGTTCCTGGGGCCTCTCAGCTTCTCAGGAGGAAAAACCCTAAGGAAAGGATTTTCCATACAAGATGTCTGTGACAGAAGTGCCAGTCAGGAGGACAGGAATGGGATCACCCCACCAGGCTGCAGGGACCTGTGAGCTCAAGTTCAGCCTCTCGTGGGAAACTGGTGAGAAAAACTGAGCCTGACTGGCCCAAAAAGTGTTTTTGTGAGGGAGTTCTCTGTGGCCACTCCAAGGAGACTGAGGAGCCTTGCAAGTGCAGCTGAGGTGTGGATTGTGCTCCTGCATCCTCTGCATGGAAAGAGCAGCCTCACACGGGGACAGAAAATGTGGTCAGCTGAAAACACATCACTGCAGAGGTGTCTTGCAGCCATGATATTTTCTGAAAAATCCTTTCCTTCGGATTTTTCCTCCTGAGAAGCTGAGAGGCCTCAGGAACAAAATGTAAACAATAATTATCTGCTGCTGTGGAATGCAACAGGTGATTAGTCTCATGTGGTTGTTTCTAATTAATGTCATATCACAGTCCAGCTGTCCGAACTGTCTTGGTCAGACACAAGCCTTTGTTATCATTCCTTTTCTAGTCTTAGCTAGCCTGATGAAATCCTTTCTTCTATTCTTTTAGAATAGTTTTAATATATATCATAAAATAATAAATCAAGCCTTCTGAAACATGGAGTCAGATTCTCATCTCCTCCCTCCTCCTAAGACTCCTGTGAACACTGCCACAGCGTCTCAAAATGAAAACGAGTAAGAAAGGAAGGAGGAACCTGGATACATAATTACCTAATGCAGGTTTGTGTTTTCATGTGACTACCTTAATGTCATAGTTGTGCTCCAAAATAATAACTGAATGAAGAAGATCTATAATTAGGGGACATCAAGAGCTTCACTGTAAACTGGAATAGCCTGTCAGGTTGAGATTTCTCTTTCAAAAACTCCTGGAATTGCAATGACAGGAGTTCATTAAATGGATAAAAGATAGTGATACTGCTGCTTTTTTGAGTTACTGATCTTGCTTTTAATGAGAAATGGTGGGGTTTTTCCCTTTTTCTGTTTGAAATTATGCATGGAGCCTCCAGCCTGCTCAGATGCACCCAGTGCAGTTGAAAAGGTTCTCCCAGTTTCTGTGGCTGTATATTCAATTAATGTAATATGTCACAACATTTTCAAAATGCAAGTTTCTTAGGAAAAGAGACATTACTGTGAAAAAAGGAATTTAAAATACCTGTAAAACACATTTTCTTGGGAAAGTATTTGATTCAAATTGTTAGAAGACAAAAACCCATAAAGGTCTCTCTTATGCCTTCCTTCTTAATCTTCAGCCAAAGTTTCAGGACCATAAACTGACATCAATAGAAGCTGCATCTCAGGAATGAAAGGAATATATGGCCTTTAGAGAAAGAAATTTTTACACTTAAAAGAGAGAGAGGGAACATTTCTATGCTTTGCAGTCATTCAGCATAAAATTACTTACTTATTATTCATGACTATCTTTAAATGCTTTATTGAAGCATAATGCAAAAAAGTACCTGCTCAAACTTAAACCCCAAATTTTCACCGATCATTCTACATTTGGGCTTTGGCTTCAACATCTGTTAAACAATTCCATTATTTCCCCCTATTTTTTGACATTGCCTGGTCAGTGTACCAATCATTGCTTTGGTTGTGACAGGGCCAACCACCCACCAAAAAAAAAAAAAAACAACAAAAAGAAAAAAAAAAAACCCACAAAAACCAACAAAGCTACAGCAAATGCAATTGTACAGGTTGCAAAGGAGAGCTGAAGATGGGGTTGCTAAGAAGGAGCAAAAAGAGTCAGGTGCAGCCTGGCTTGCTTTGGGCATTCAGTGATTCAGTGCCCTGGGACCCTCACACTGGATGTTTTCCTTAAGGCTTGCTAGGAGTGTTTGGTTCCGTGAACCCAAAATCTTCACGTATCTTCACTAAGCTTTCTCATTCCACATTCTCACTCCAAGGACTTATCCCTCTCATGTGTGCTCAGGATATAAAAGCTGTGTTCTCTCAGGTATTTTTGGGGCTAGGGGAGTAGAGACTCCTCATTTCCCCCTGCAGCCCAGACTCACATTTGCTTCTGCAGATCCTGGTGTATCATTAAACCTTTAGTCCTACCTGGGGCTGCACCCCAGGGGAGAAATCAGCCTGGATTTCTACAGAAAGAATGAACTCCTGAGGAGCAGGCAGCTATCCTCCTGAATCTGGCTGAAGAACAAGGCACAGAAAAGCTCTGCCAGTGCCTGAACCAAGCCCAGTGTGCATTCAGATCAATTCCACTGAAGCATGAAGCAGACAGATATTAAGCTCTTAATTACAATTTGCAAAGATTATGAAGAACTGTGTTAGTGAAGGATAAACAGTGGTTTTGTTTAGCAAACTGTTTCATCTGTTAATGGTTGCAGATTTTCTGGTGTCAGGAACTGTTGTCTGCTTCATTTCCAACTTCAGCTTCCTGCAACTCCTTCTCAGTTAGAAAATGTGAGTGGGGTGACTTCCCCTCCTGCCCTCTCCAGCTTTACTCCACAGAGCTGACATTTCAGGGACAGCCCAGAAGCTCCCTCTGCCCACCTGCATTTCACATTCCCTGTCACCACTGCACATCCTCAAGAGCCCTGGACTAGGTGCACATTACTCACCATTCCTATAATTTCCTCAGAGTGCAGCCCCAGCTACACTGTTTCACTCAGCTATAAACCAGTGGCTGAAGCACTGATGTTGAGGAAGATGAAACAGGAAAGCCTTATAAAGATGATTGTCTGGCAAAAGATTTTGTGAATATGGAAACTATAGGCGAGATTGAAATGAAAGCAAGCTGAGAGATCCCTTAGTTACCGAACAACTGGAAAACAATGGTGTGGCCAGCTGAAGGTAATCCCTTTTTTGATGGAACAACACCCTCTGCTTGCAGACAGGCCCAAGGGTCAGAGCAGACCCTACAGCTTGGCAGAAGGGGCCCAAAGAGGAGTTTTAAGGGTTTAAAATGTGACACAGTATGGTAATGTAGTGATTCTTACAGGCTGTGTGTAAATGCTGTAGAATTTGTATATTGTACTAGACTGGTTAGTGAGAATTAGAATATTCAGCACAGAAGAAGATTTATTGTATTGTATCAGGAACTTTGCATGCCTACCTCTTGCTCTTACCTCTTGTCTTTTGCGCTCTCACCCTCTCATCCTCTCTCCCCCTCTCTTCTCTGGGCCCTGCTCTGAGCTGTGGCTGCAGCTCCCAGCAGGGCCCTGCACCCAGGCCCTTTGCAATAAACCCCAAATCCCAGCAGGGCCCTGCACCCAGGCCCTTTGCAATAAACCCCAAATCCCAGCAGGGCCCTGCACCCAGGCCCTTGGCAATAAACCACAAGTTCCACGACCTGGCTGCAGAGATCTCTTGTCTCTGTCCGTCCTGACCCTGCTACCCCCATCAAACCTACAGACTGACACCTTCCTTTTCTTTGCTGCTGCTACACATCACCCTTCTGGGGTGTGTCTTTTGCCACACAAAGCTTTGATTCCCTATAATAAAGAGAGGCTTAGGCCATTCTGTTTGCCACCACCCTCTCCCTTTGGGCTTAGCCTGGCTGGGAATCTGGCAGCAGGAATCCATGGAAAACAGTGACCTCACTCCCATTCCAGAATGGAGTCAGGATGTCCAAAAAGCCTTTTCCCTTTGTTTAACAGGAACCCAGGGTATACACCTGAGCTTTTCTGCAAATGAATGGACTCCTCATCCCACTGCCACGGCCTCCCTGCCTGCTGCAAGTTTGCTCTTTGGGCAGTGATTCTGGTGGAATGCAATCATTTAAGTGTGATTTATGGCAGGGCTCTGTGCAGCTGGCTTAGTGCAAGGTGAGTGCACAGCAGTGCTTTAATAGTCCTTTTCCATTAGCAGGTATGTTTTTCAGTTGGCTTCCCTGCGATTGGAAGAGTTATAAACGTAACATATAAAACACTGTTGGTAAATGTCTGCAGGCTGAGAGAGACTTTACTGCTTGCCTCTCTGAAGGTGAGATAACTATATGCCTCTGGAAAATAACCTTCCATGTGATAGCTGTGACTAAAAACTTGATGGGGAGAAGGAAAGAGTGTTTACTGTAGTGAGCTTAAAAGGAACATCTATTCAGAAGCAGATCTAGAGGGGAAAACCAATCTTCTCACTGCCCTTCTTGCTTATAGGCTACCTCTCTGAATATCCACACCGATGCTAAATGGCATTAATAATTGCTAAGTTGTATTAAATTGCATATCAATCAAATTAATAATGTCTACCGTACTTGAGGCAGTTAGGTTCTTCAAAATCACTAGCATCTGCTCCTATTAAAAATGCCAGATGATTTGCAAATCCAAACTTTTGGTGAAAAAACGTTAGCTAACAAGGTGAAATTAAAATTTACATCTTACTCCAGCATAATGAATATAATTAAAAAGAGTGATAAAATCCTTTGATTAACCCTCATCCCATTTTGCATAGCACTATTATGCAAATTAAACACTGAAAACTTAGTACCAGCAAAAGATTCTAATATAAATACACTCTAATTTTAAAATTAAGAAAATATAAAAACATGCCACTGGATCTGTGACTGCACCCTTTGTCACTGCTGAGTTGAAAAGCATAACTGGGGGCATGTGCCACAGTGAGATAACTCATGTCTTGAGTTACTGAGGGATTAGAGCTTGTTCCTGCTTCTTCTACCAGGCATCATATTATTCCCACAATTATTTTGGTGTATAATTTAATTAGCCTCCCTGCTATAATCAAGCTGCACTCTGTCATCAGAAACATTCAAGCCCTGCAAAATATTCATCAGAATTGGAGCGTTCTGGGTTGCTGGGTTTTGTTTTGGTGCTTTTAGCGCTCATGTGATTTTTGTAGTGGAAAAGTCCTAACAAAAGCATTTATTTTAAGTTCTGCCTGAACAAATGATGTCCAGCATGGCTCTGAGCATTTCAAATCTTTGTTCAAAGTCCTCTCAGTTGGCTCCCCAAGGGTTCCTCCTGTGGTCTCCATGAAGGCCTCAGCTGAAGACAAAAGTGTCACAGACATCTTTTCATTAAAAATCCTTTCTTAGGATTTTTCTTCTTGAGAAGCTGATAAGCTTCAAGAACAAAATGTAAACAATGGTTATCTGCTGCAGAATGCAACAGGTGCATCTATGATTGGCCTATCTTAGATGTTTATAATTAATGGCCAATCACAGCTGAGTTAGCTTGGACTCTCTGTCTGAGCCACAAACCTTTATTATTCATTCCTTTCTATTCTATTCTTAGCTAGCCTTCTGAGATGAAACTTTTCCTTCTATTCTTTTTAGTATAGTTTTAATGTAATTTATATCATAAAATAATAAATCAAGCCTTCTAAACATAGAGTCAACATTCTCGTCTCTTCCCTCACCTGAAAACCCCTGTGAACACTGTCACACAAAAGCACAGCAAAAGTTCCGAGGTTTTGGGTTTCTTCTCCTTCCGTGTGGAAGGAGAAGAGAAATGTCTGCTTTGCAGGACAAGTCCTGGGTTCCTGCAGATTTCAGGTGGGTAAGTCTGCTTTTCTAGCACAGGGCTTGGACAGCTAACAAGAGTTCAAAATAGAAACTTCTTTAAATTCACAATATCCGTGTTGCAGAGAAAACTATCGCTGCACAGGGGCACAGATGAGGTGCTACAGGGGTTGGAGTCTATCTCTCAAATCCCAGCTGCTGCTCAGAAATACTGTGTACAATGCTTCTACCAAATCTACAGCAAGTCATTGACCAAACTACTTGTCTGCTTCTCACCCTCCCATCCAAATTAGAGTAGCTAACTTAATGAAAAATGATTTTTTTTCTTTTTGTCGCTTAGGAGGGTCTGAACATAAAGCTCTTATCACCAAGCCACAGCTGTAGGAGGAATCCTTTAATCACAGCCTTCCTCCTTGAAGAAGAATATAGATTTATGACCGGACTTTGGTTACTGAGCGAGAAAGAAATATTGCCAGCAGCCACCATACTACTTCCCATAGGCTGTAAACAGCTTTAATCTGCTTTAGCTGTCATTTTGAAGTCGAGAGATATTAGAGTACAATGTAATTATGTAGTTGTGGGCAGAAGCACAGTTTATTTTCTTTAAACCAAAGTGGAAGAGGTAAATTCGTAGCCCAAACAAACAAATCCTCCCTCCTTGCTCGGGCTGCTACCATGGGTGCAGCAGTCCTAGCCCTTGGGTGTTGCTTTGCCTCTCCTTTCCTGGGGACACTGGGTCCCCATCTGCTAGAATTCATTTTTTTTTCTCTCCCAGACACACAAAAAGGAGAATATTTTCCTGACTAGTACAAAAAGCTACTGGAAATGTTGTTTTTATTAGGGGCACCCCAGGCACATGTTCACCTCTGAACTTCCCAGGGTGAAAATCTACTCCCAAAAGCACAGACACTCATTTTCTTATTTGCTTCAATATAGCACATGTCTGTTGCTATAGAGGGAGTATTGGGATAGCCTGGTTAGTTATCATTTATCTTTGCTTTTCTATTTAATAGGGCCTCTCAGGAAAGAAAACTCCTTCTTAATTATTGAACACCAATAAAAGGGTGTTTAGATTTTTCCCCATCTCTAGGAAAAAAAAAAACAACCAAACAAAAAAAAAAAAAAAAACAAGCTGCTCCCTTTGAATTTTTTTTTTTTTGTTTGGGTTTTTTTAGGAAAGACTGCCAAGTTCAAGTCTGGAATATGCAGGCTCCATGTACAGCACTTACTGATAGAGTTTCCTGTGTTCTAAACACTCAGTCACAGTTACCTGATATTCTGGTTTGTATGCAAGGTGAAATTTCTTCAACAGAAAATAAATCCAATTCTCTATCACCATACCACCACTGTCAGCCAACAAAATACCCATTCCCCAAAAGTTTTGCAACCTTTATTTCCATCCTGTCCTTGAGAAATCTTTACAGTCACTTTTTACCAGTATTCTCAAAAGATTCACCTGCAAAGCAGAGTCCAACATGCTTAAATCTAACCTAATTCAGCGTATCATCAGAGCACCCAGTTTTACTGGAATCTGACATTTATAAAACTGCAATAAGCATATAGATATGTTTCCTCACCTTATTTGTTAGGTGAGCATAATGAATTCACATGGACTGCTGTCATTAAAGAACAGGTGCCTCTTGGTCTGAGATTCCAGGGAAGAAAATTCTAAACCACACTTTCCTCGTTATGTGATCTAATACTGCTGGTTCTTCATGAGTTAAGGCAACAAAGCACAGATAAATTGCAGTTTTCCTGGATATATATTGTTTTATGCTTCATATTGCATTTTAAAATTCATAGATTGAGGGATCTATTTGCCATCAGCTACATCCTATTGCCTTTGCAAGGAGCTGCTGTGGCTGCTATGCAGGACACTGCAGCCTCTCTGGATTTTCATACCAATAATCTCCTCCTGATGGAGTTTTTCCACCCCCCAAATTCTATCAGAAACTGCTTAAAATATCTGAGCCTGATCCGTGCTGTATCTCATCAGTTCAACTGCTTTTAGGTGGTGCACAGACAAGATGTCATTAATTAATACCAGAGTGACCTAAAGAAAATATATTTGTTCATTCATTAACAAAAAGAATGGGAAAAGAAATTAAAGACAATGCGTGGTTTATGGGGCAAATTAAAAGGAGTGATGTGCTATAGCACCAGGGGCAGTAATTATCAATTCTGTCTGAAAAGGGAATAAACAGTCCTGCAGGGCTCTGTGCAGCATCATTTTGCCTCTGTATTCCAGCCAGGCATCAGTCTCCATGGAGCCCAAACACTCATCCCAGCAAATCTTTCCTGCTAAGAGCAGGACTTCTCTCAGCAGCACCACAGGTCTGGGTGCTGGGGGCCTGTCAGGAAGCAATGTTGGGCTGAACTGCTGATTTCAGAAGCTGAGGAAGGCACATCTGTGGCAAATATGAAGAAGGAAAACACAGTGGCCTGTACACTTCAAGAGCAGCTCCCTCAGTTCTTGATTCAAGTGACAACACTAAAAGGAAAGGCAATTTTAGGTCACTTCAGAGCTTTAAAAAATGAAGATGCAGAGCAAAGAGGACAGGAAAACTCCAGCACGATCTCAAAATGAAACCACTGAGCTTCAAAGATTGAGAAGTCTTCTCAGTAAGGATTAACATTTTCAATTAATAACTTTTATGATAAATTGTTGTGATAATAAATGAGAATAGAGACTGGGTGTGTAGCTAATGTTCTGGAGAGTCAGTGACTGCAAATTTCTCCTTTCTTTTCTCCATCAGCATTCACCAGTCATCCCAGACAATAAAATGAACAGCTAAACATAATCCTGTACAAAACAGCACCAAAAAAAAAGGAGGGGGAAGAAAAAGAAAAACCTAAAAAGCAGCCCTGCAATTTCTATTAAAATAGAAAGGGATGCTCATGCAAAACTGGCATGTTCTAGTGAGACATACCAAGATAAAGATAACCATCAAGAATATCTTTGTTGGATTAATGCTGTAGGTGGGGTGATACTGACACTTATTTGTAGTAAACTCTATGATTAATAAAAGTGCTTGGAGAGTGGTTCTTTTAATGACAGACAGATATATATTGTATGACCCAAGTTCTTCCTAAATGCCATCTTATTGTCAAAATGCTGAGAGAGAGATTTGATATGATTAATGTCCTCCCTCTCTCCCTCTCACCCACACTGATCAAACACAGGAAGGATAATCCAGTTGCCTACACTGAAGCAATGAGCAATAAAAGGGGTGGTTTCTGCAAAATTCAGTCCTCTGAAGAGAAACCTTTAATTTTACTCATTTTGCATTACAAATAATTAAGGGATATGAGTCAGAGGGCTGGCAGTGATCCCCAGAGATCAGTTAAATCTGTTTCCCTGCTTGCAGGCAGAAAAATCCTTGGTGGTGTTTCCCAACACAAGTGTGTCTATCTGAGCCTTTCAAAGACCCACACTCAGGGTCTCCTGCAGCATCCCCAGCCTGCTCCAACATTCCATGGTCAAGGAAAAGCTTTCCCTGACAGCTGAGCTAAATTTTCACTTCCATTGTTAGAATTTCTTACCTCATCTGCCACCAGCATGGAAAACCTGCAGCTTCACCATTATTTTAAACTTACCCAGGGTGACTTTCTGTCAAAAGTTGTTATCCCAGTGACTGGCTGCATATCCTTGCTGATGGATCCAGTGGCTCTGTCAGCTGCTGCTGATCCAGCTGAAAATGAATGGAGAAAAGCAACAGGGAAGTTTAGAAGCAGATCCACGGCTGTGAGGTAGCAGGACATCAGCTTGAAGGCTGAAGGTCCTGATATTGCTGCCACAAAGATAAACCTCCCTGGAGCACCAGCCCAAGATCCATTCCCACTGAATGGAAACATTCCCAGCTGTTTTCTATCCCAGGTTTAGGCACTTGGTGATTCCTGTGTAAGCCCAGTGTTTTTTTCTTATCTCTGTTTATTAGAGCCATGTATCTGGAATAATGCTATATATCGATAAGAAAACCATAAATCAAATCATCCTCAATCTCCTGCCATCCAGCATTCAGGTTCCTCCAAGCTGGTAAGACCTGCAAGTTTAATAAACCTCTCCCCCAGCACATCCTCCTGATCACAACTTAAAAAAATTAAATAGCATCAGTATTACACCCAGATAAAACAGTGAGTTAGTTAATGCCTCTGTAATTGAGGACACCTGATAAACATTTTAATAAAAAAAAAAAGGAAGACAGAGCTGTTGATGCATCACTCAATTAGAAATTAGGCCTCACTCCTAATTAATCAGCTGAAATATCAGAACAACTGGAAGGCAAGTATGGCAAACACAGCAGCCATGTGTGATTATGAGCCCAGGTCCCCAAGAGATTTGTTTTTATTGGTTCCTTTCTCAGACTGGCCACAATGGATCTTCAGAAAGAGGCAAAAAGCACAGTGTCTACTCTTATTGTCTTACTGCAGCTACAACAGTTGCAGACCACAACTTGCAAAGCAAAAAGAAGGATCACCTTATTCAGGAGAGGCAAAACCAACAAATACTTGATAGCAAAGTCCTGCAGTTATCTATGGACTAAAGAAAATCAGCTTTCAGCCATTTCATGAATATCACTGTTTGCCTTCAGGGGTGATCTCTAAGGTTACAACCTCTGTGATTCTTTGACACAATATGTTATATTAAGGCCAAAAGCTACAGAAAACCTAAGAAAATTTTCTTCATGCTGACACCAGCAAGGCCCTCTGTGGTTTCCGCGGGGAAGATGGAAACACCAGAGAAAACTTTGAAAGACACTACACAAATTCATTTCTAGCAAAAACCAGAAAAGCTACTAGAAGTGTTAATTGTGGTTAACTACCAGGACCTGGCTCGTGAAGAAGAAATTTGTTAAAAATTCAAAAGTACTTATATAAGGTTTGTGTTTTCTCTTCTTGAAAAGCTTTCTGATGTGGAATCAGGGAGGTAAAAGAGGGCAGATGAGGGAGCCCCTATCCAAACCAACTATTGTTATCCAAACAGAAATGTTAGGAATGCAGGTTTGCTCCTTTCCATCCAAAAACCCAACCACTGGGATCAGCAGTCACACTGTTCCTCCCTTCCCCCACAACCAATATCTATCCTTTCTTCACTTGCTTCATAAACCAGAATTATTTCTTTCTTCCCTAAGCCCTGAGAAATGGGACACCAAATTAGATAGACTACTGGCTAATCTGTTAAGGTGTTTCTTGTATTCCTCATGGAGACCAGTTCTTGGAGAGTTGAACTCATGAAGTTAAAATTCATTCCCTGTGGAGAGAACCAATATGAGGCTTCTGTGGCATTTCCCAGCCCTACAGCTGTTGTGCTGCACAGATATATCTTTAACCCATTCATATTAGTGAGCAGCAGCTCCAGGATTTTGTTCAGTCATTAAACAGAATCTAGAGCAGGTTACAAAAAGAAAGAAAAATAACACTTCTTTCTACACAGGTAAAAATCCTACAGGATGTTTTCTACTAATAGGAATTTTAAAACTAAGTTCAAGCATATAATTTGCTGTTCACAGGGGTGCAATGCTACCTCTATCCACTTCTTCATGCCCCTTCCTCTACCTCAGAGACTGCAAATCAAACACTTCTTGAATATAACAAAATTGTTAAAGTACAGCAGTTTTATTTTAACACCAGGAAAAAAAAAAAAATTGTGATTAGAGCATTATGTGCTAATATAACATTCAACAATTAAAATTACTTGCATCCAAATTTTATTGCCAGTTAATGGCATCTAAAATAATATTGATAACAAATGACGCAGAATATCTTCCCAGAAGTCTAATTCTGATTCATAAAATTGTTTCCTGTACTGGCTTGAGTAATGATACAATATATAATGGGAATAATACATCCCAGTTGTTGACAATTTTCTGCAAGTTCTACATTAGAGTTTTCCATAAACTTACACAGAAAGCTCAAGAAAGTAAACTCCATGTGAAATCAAAGTAGGTCTAAAGGGTGCCTGAAACCAGCTGGTTTTCCCTGTAGCTCTAACAACACAACAGGGAACACCAAAACTGACCCCAAACTCGACAGGGTTTTCACATTTACCAGGGTTTTCAATGAACTCCACTCCATGCACACACAAATGTCCCCATTGCAGCCACCACAGAGCTGCAAGGAGTGCTGCCAACCCTGATGGGCAGAGTGAGGAGCAACCAAAAGAAACTCTGGCTCTCAAAAAGAAAGGAAGAAGTCAAGAAAACCCCCGGTCATTGTTTATTAGCCAGGTTAAACAGGTTTTCTGTGGTGTTTGTGAAGTCCCCACGACGAGGTGAGAGATGAGAATCTGACTCCATGTTCTCAGAAGGCTGATTTATTATTTTATTATATTATATAAAAGAATACTATACTAAAACTATACTAAAGAAAGAGAAAGGATACAGACAGAAGGCTTAACAAGAATTAATAATTAAAACTTGTGACTGCTTCCGGAGTCCCAACACAGCTCGACGTGACTGGTCATTAAGTAAAAACTATTCACAAGAAACCAATCAAATATGCACCTATTGGTAAACATTCCAGCCACATTGCAAAGCAGCCAAGCACTGGAGAAGCAGATCAAATAATTATTATTTACATTTTTCTCTGAAGCTTCTCAACTTCCCAGGAGCAGAAATCCTGGAGAAGAGATTTTTCAGAAAATATGAGTGACAGTTTTCCCCTAGCTCCAAGAGTCTTCAGAAGTGAGGATTCAGCTGTTTACATGTGCTAGAAGGTGAGCATTCAGTGATGACTCCTGAAAGCAGCAGGTGTTGGTGAAACACAAACACCAAACTTGCTCTTTTATTGCTCACCAAACTTTGCAGTTGCAGAAGTTCATGGAGTACAGCACATGCACTCCTCCAGTGGGGGATTTTTTTTAGCTGCTCTTCATTCTCTCCTCACAGAACTCCTTAGGAGGAGTGCAGGAGAGGCTGTAACTCCTTTTCAGAGCCAAGTCATTGTGAGCCTGCTGTGCATATCAAATGCTCTGTGGTTGCCCTCTCCTGCTGCACCAATTCTCCCTGGATGCTGCACGCAGGGCTCTGTGCAGTCTCCTCGGCCACATTTGGCAGAAATTAGGGTCATCAATAAAACAAGTCATAGCCACAGTGCAGACTCCCTTGATTCACAGCAGGAGGGAATGCTACATCTTAAAGCAAGTGCTGTCATTTCAAATGTCACCCAGTATGTCACCAAATGTCACCTTCCTGGATTTTTTCCTGTAATGACAGTTTAAAGCTATATGTGGTGTTTGCTGAACTCCCTGGTAGATCATCTATTATGTTCCACTTCAAAATCAGATGTTGGACCTCCCTGACATCTGGCAAGCAATTGCCCTGTAGTTACAGCAGTACAAAATGAAAAGAAACCCCAAACACCTCCTCACACACACACCACACACACATATGCTCACTGAGCTTTTACCTTTGAAAAACACCTTATAAATGTCTTCTAATCCACACATGCACTTAAATATCACAGCAGCACCTTCACCTTTCACTGCACATCTTCTATTGATTTGTCTATTTGTGGTCTTGAGGGGTCACTTCTCTGAGAAGGTGAGCATTTCTCCATAACCAGAGTATACAAACTACCTTTTTTTACTTTAAATGAAAATTCCAAGTAGACCTACTAAACACCCAGGGACAGATGGACATCCAAATTCTATCTTTTTAGGCTACACAGGTGTTTGTAAACAGATACACATGGAAATGAGCATAAAGTGCAAACAGCAGAATTAGTACAGGAAAGTTTGTCCCACTTGGCCAACTATTTTTCATCAGTTTGCCATAATGGTAAGTTCTGTTATGTGTTTTTTAAGTTTTAGTGCTCTTTCCAGTTTACACTGGAACATTCTGAACATCAGTCACAGAGCATCAGTAACACCCGGATTACAAGGAAAAAAAAAAAAAAGAGTGGTTCATGTGCTTTTCACAGGAACTCCAGCAGAATTAAAGGCTAGATGAAACTCTCAGATCCATCAAGTGTCACACCCTAATACCATCCAACTTTTCTGCAGTTTTTTAGCTAACACCTGTGCTCTGATAATCCTTATTTTTAGCAATCTGTGCTTCAAAAAGTGATCTAATCTCTTACCCACCTAAGCAAATCTTAAACTGATGCAGGGACATCTTCAATTGCATTAGTTATTTTTAGGATAGTTTCTAAAATACCTGCAGAAGAAGAGGGCAGTTTTATTAATGACACTCTGTGGCTTTATTTCCTAATTAGCTCACTGTCTATTAATGCTTGCTTTTTTATTTCACTTCAACTTCTCCTCTTCTCTTTACTTTAAAATTTCTTAACACTTGGTGCTTCTGCAGAGCAGCCTGTGCTGTGTTTCTGGCCCTGGCCAGTGCAGGGCTCCTGTCTCCCTGCAGTACCCTCAGTGATCAGTGGATCAGTGCAGCCCATCTGTCTGGCTGCTGACACTGAGCCCCTTGGAGCCTCTGTTTTCCTGTTCTATTTTTGTATCATTCAGCAACATGCCTTTTCCTCTGGGGTCACCCTTAAAGGTCCATGTGTCATGTTTTTCATTTCTGCCTTGTCAGGAAAATCTTGCCACTGCATCTATCAAAGTAATCATCAGGCCTTGATGTAAGAGTGTGGTTCCCCTCACATTTTTCATTACCAGATAATTTATTAATATCCTCCTGAGCAAGACTAGATTCAGCTTGATAAAACCGCTATCAGCAGTGACACAGGAACACAGCTCTGAGTGTTCAGCTGGCAAATGCTGAGAGAAGAGGTGTCCTTCAACCTCTCCCACCCCTTAATTCCTCAGCAAGCTAAAAGATTTTGGATCCTGTGGCTCTGGAGGCTTTTGGCTTTGTGCCACTTCAGCAGGGATGACCTGGGTCAGCCTCCTGAGACCAGCCCTCCCAGCACATCTGGCTCTGCCTGCCTGGTGCTCTCACTGGCATGGAATACACACCCATTAAATGAAATAAAAGTAAGCTAAGGATAGACACAGCAGCAAAACCTTTAGTGTTTGGAGTGTTGCTGGATATCAAAAAACTGCAGGCAGTCATTTTACATCTCAGGCTGAGCCACTGACACTGCTCTGGCTATTTCCTACCCAGGCTCTGCTCTGTTCCAGCTGCTGCATCCTGCCCATGCTCCCTCCCTGCCCCAGCACGCTGCTGGTGTGCCAGCCATTCCTCCTGTACATTCCATTTCCTGGGAAAAGCATCCTCTCCTGTGCCAGCCATTCCTCCTGCACATTGTACTTCCTGGGAAAAGCATCCTGTCCTGTAGCAGCCATTCTTGCTGTACATTCTGTTTGCTGGGAACAGCATCCTCTCCTGTATCAGCCATTCCTCCTCTACCAGCCATTCCTTCTGTACATTGTATTTGCTGGGAAAAGCATCCTCCCCTCTACCAGCCATTCCTCCTGTACATCACATTTCCAGGAAACAGCCTCCTCTCATGTATTGTCCATTCCTCCTGTACATTACATTTTCTGGGAAAAGCCTCCCCTCCTGTACCAGCCATTCCTCCTGTACATTCCATTTCCTTGAAAAGCATCCTTTCCTGTACCAGCCATTCCTCCTGTACATTCCATTTCCTGGGAACAGCATCCTCTCCTGTACCAACCATTTCTCCTATAACAGCCATTCCTCCTGTACATTTTGTTTGCTGGGAAAAGTGTTCCCTCCTGTAGCAGCCATTCCTCCTGTGCCAGCCATTCCTGCTGTACATTCTATTTGCTGGGAAAATCATCCTGAGGCCTCAGAGGCAGCTCCCTGCTCCATTTCAGCCCGAAATGGGAGCACAGGAGGCCCTCCACAGAAGCGGCTGGCTAATGGCTCTCCGGGTGGACATTAGGGCAGAGATGCATTTGTGACATGAGTGGCAGCTGTGCAGACACCAGTTTATGTGATTCAGCACAGCTATTTCATTAATTGTGTTCCACGGTTCATTTCCTCAGATTACACTCAAAATAAATAAATAAATAAGAGTACAAAGCTGCTGTGTTCTCTGAACCGTCTACCCAACAAAAAGAAAGGGAAAAAAGGTTCTTATTTTAATTGGCTTCCTACATATTTCCCTGTCTTAGGTGCTTTTTAAAGTGTAAAAAAAATAAAGTAGATTGCAGTTATATTCCACTGTCTAATTATCTCTTCAGATTTCCACAGAGACTTGGTAACTTAGAGAGAGCCCTGCTATGAGGAAGGATGCTCTAACCAAAGTGAAAATGCAGAGAATTACCTACAAACGTGATGTATCTCTATCTGCTGCTTTAAATGTTTCTATTTCGTGACTTAAATTTAAAACAGAAAAACTGTGCGTGAAGTCTTTGGAAATCAGCAGCTTTGCTTAAAAACAGATCCTTTATGTATCTTCATAACTATATTCATAATGAAAAAGTAATTACAAGAAACAATGAAAAATGCAAATGCAGAAATAGAGAAAAATTGCTTTGATTCAAATCAGGAATGCAAGGGCTCTAAAAAAGACAGGCAGCCCGTGTTTGAGCAGGGAGTGACAAGTGACTTGCTCAGCACCACAAAAACCAACCAGAGCAGCCAGCATGGTCATGAATTTATAAGATTAAATGTCATGGGAGACTGTCTTAAAAAAAAAATATTGTTTCATAAACTAGCAGCTTTCACATCAGTCATTTACAAAAAATATCATCAGTAAGGAGCTTTTGATTGAAATACTGAAATTAGTGTGGAACCCTGACCCAGATCCTGTGGCTGTTGCCAGAGCCTGTGTCACTCATGGTCAAAAACCTGAGCTGAATCAGATAGAGCAACCTTCTAAAGATCACAATTTCTATAGATTATTTTTTTAAAAAAACATTTCCTTAGGAAGCTTTTCAGGTTTCCAGAGGAAAAGCTGCACCCAGGAACAGCCTTCAGCCTTGCTGTAGAGCAACCATGTGGGAATGTAGGTTTAAATCTTCATTCAAATGTAATCAGAACACGTTCTTGCTGAAAGTCTTGTAAAGAGAACAACTCTTCATGAGAAAATGCACATCCCCTCAGAAAACAGCTACTTTTGACAGGGAAAATACCCAGTGCTTCTCTTTGCTTGCTTGTACAAAATATGCAAATACAGAAAGCTCGATGTTTGCAAAAAAAGAAATTGAGAGTGAACATATTTAGAAAAATATGGGGCAGGGAGTCCAGGCAAATGCTGAGTTATAATCACCAGCCTACTGTAAACACCCTCAGTGTGAGAAAGGCTCTCTCCCCCTCTGTGCTTTAGTGCTGCTGCTAAGCATGGAGCTTTTTTGTGGTTTCATTTTAGTAATCAGGATCTCTCGTACTTCCCGGACAGATGGCCATTCACACTTCAGTGCTCACTTAAACACATACGTCAACGATAACAGAACATTGCAGCTCAGAGCAGGCCAATGCAATCTTCCAAATCCAAGGCTATCTGTCATTTTTGTTAGTTATATAAAACCAGAGTCAAAAGAAAGTAGGACTGTTGCTATTTGGAAGGATAGAAAGAAAATGGAAAATTCCACCTGGCTTGCTGTCAACATGAAACTCCAGCAAGGCTATTTAAAATGATTTGAGAAGGTTTGAATGTGTAGCCTCTGCTGATCCATTGGCACTCGCTCGTGGGGCCTGCTAAGACGTGGGAGCAGCAAATCTCAGATTAGGGAATGAATGTTGGGCCTGGCAGGCTGCTCAGAGCCCCCACCAGTGCATCCAGTCTGGATTTCCTCATCAAATCCATCCCACAGCATCGTGTAATGCTCCTGGGTTTGTCTCCTGAGGTTCTAGATGTGCACCAGCACCTCACAGCTGCACTGTCCAGCATAAGAGAGGCAAACTGGGATGGAGGGGAAGGATGTTCTCAGCTTGGACACTGATTCCACATCTGCTCAGAGTGGGCGCGGTGTTCACAGGGATAAAGAGACAAAATCATTTCCTGCTGCTGCTAAGGCAGCATCTTGGACAAGAAGGAAAGAATTTAAATTTAATAAAATTTAATAACACTCTCTTTAGCTGCAGGGTGGTCTCTGTGTGAGAAATGGAAATCTGAAACAAGGGGAGGGAAAAACCTATTTATGACATTTCTGTGCCCTGTCAGTCCCAGGAAGATCCTGTATTCCTGTATTCTGCTGAGGACCTCTTCTCAACTGAGATTGTCAGCAACTGACCTTTTTTTTTTTTTTTTGCTAAAAATGAACTTTGCAGGCAATCTTTTTGGGAACTTTGCCAAACCTAAACCAACCTATGAGCCATTTAAAGTTCAATTAATTAGTAATTAGGAGGACAGAATTAACACAGGGAAGCATTTAGGAGAGTGTGTATGCAATCAGCCAATAATTATCAACATAGAAACAGAACTATGACACAGTATGAGTTTCCAGCACATCCTAAGTGTTTAGAGATAATCACATAACAGTGGTTAAATATTTTAGTTTGCCATCCAGGGGAATGTTTTGTAAGTTTGCGTTTTCAGTTTGCACCTAAGCTACTCACCATAAAGCTAAAGAGGCACTAGAAACTTCCATAAATTCACAATGCTGTTTATTAGCTGGGTCTAAAATCTCTCTTTTTCAGAGGACTGCCAATAATGGAGGCATTTAATGTAACACACTTTTGTCATGTGTGTTTGCCAAAGGAGATTTCTCATCAATAACCAAAGCACAGCAGTGGATCAACAGCCCAGCCAGAGCCACCAAACAAATGAGTCTTAGAGGTGAAGAACAAAAGTCATGAAAATCACCTTGACCCTGGATGGTTCTATCATTCTGAAAGCAAAAACTGTGCAAACTGCAGAATTTAGGGAACATTTTACAAGGGAATTAATTTATGCTGAAGTGGTTTAGACAGTCAGGAAAAGCAGTGCCACCCCTCTGTGATAGCAAGCACTGGTGGTACTGGAGGCTGCCAGTGCACTGCAAGAACACAGTTAAAATCCTTACATATGGATCATAAAAGATCAAAGAGTTATCAAAGCCTTCAGTATTTTCTGCCATTCCCGGTACAAAAGATAAAAAATCTTTGAGATAACACGAGCACAACTCCTTCCCAAGGCATAAAACACAGCCCTGAGTAGCTGGATTTAACCTTAGCCATGCGGTTAGCACTGGAAAAGTCCCCTTAAACAAACTTGTCTTGTCAAACACATTGTGAAATAAAAGAAGGTGACCCAGAAGATCCTTCAAGGCACAACAGAGGAGTGACTTTACAGATCAGCAGCTTTGACAAAGTAGAGGAGCTGACCCAGGATAGGATTAGCTGGGGAGGCAAGCAGTGTGTTGTGAGCACCTGATTGAGCTGGAACAAGACAGAAGATGAGAATAAAACACCCTTCAGCTCCTCACAGAAACCACTGCTAAACTTTGAGGGGGACAAGATAAATTTGAAGGAAGACAATAATTAGCTTTTCTCCTGGAGTGTAATTCGTAATTCATTCTGACTGAAGAAAAAGGAGTGTTTGCTTTGTGGAGGAGGCTGAAGGTACCTGAAAATCTCTGTGCCTCACCTTTCTGCTTTTTCTGATTTAAGCTTTCTTTTGTAGCTGGTGGGAGACTTTAAAGTTGACTGAATGCAGATAAGAGGGCAGGATGGTCAGGGTGCATGTTCTTTTTACAATTTGTCTGTGTTTTACAATTCTCTGTGGTGATGAGATCTGCCACAGCTGGTTGACAGTCCTTCACAGGAGTGCCAGCAAAGCAGAAATTGCTTCTGGGTGAACAATATTAATTTTAAACAGCATTTATTTATAGAAAGCATTAATCTAAAATTAATTTTGTCATAACTATGTGGAAATAACATCATTCTTCCTTAAATAACTGCTGAATCACTGTGCCTCCTACTGTAAGTTTTATGTATTTTTCTTATGCATTCTCTGGAAAAAATTGGTCAATAGTCTCCATAGGCTTGGGTATAATGGACCCCAAGTACCACAGCTCTCCTTTGAATAGATCAAACTGTTTACCTGCTCTAGAACAGATATTATTTGCATAAAGATTTTCTGAATGCTTAATTTGAATTTCGGAATTTGAGGTCTGTTTGCCTGTTTTTCACTTACATGTGATTTGGCACTCCTAAGATGGTTTATGAAAGCTTTGCATTTCCTTCCTGCAAACTGCTGTTACCTGTAAATATGTATTGTGGCATCCAGATGAACAAAACCAGATTAAAAAAAAAAAAAGTATTACGACAGTACTTAAGAATGCTGTTTCAATATTCCTCCTTTAAGCAGATTATTAAATTAGTAAGCATGGTCCAATGCCTGTTGGCCTACTCTGAATTTTTCAAAAAGTACATTTTCAGCCAAAGAGAAAGCTCTAACTGCTTGGTAACACAAATCTAAAGATGAATATTCAGGATCTTGCTCTCCATACAATTACTCAGTTCACTATGTGCCATCTCAGCACATTCCTCCATCAGCTGCAGCAATTTTTTTAAGTCTAATTTTTTTTTTTGTGTACTACTTGATGACATAATTGCCACTAATGCCTCCTAACTGAGTGCACATCCAGGTCCCTGTCAGTGACAGAGGATCAGTAGGACATGTGGCTTTGCACCCCACACTCACACAGCCCCTGCTGCTCCCCATGTCCCATTTCAAGCCTTCCCTTCAGCTTCAGCACTGCTTTGCCTAAAGCAGACAGCAGCAACAGGAAGAATTTTGCTTGGGCTATCAAGTTATTCTCTGCTCAGTAATATTAATGACTGTATAAATAACAAAATAACTTCTTATGGCTCTGCAAGATGTAATTCTCTTTTAATACCTGACCTTCTTATGCTTTAATAAACTTATTGAAATTCATTTTTTAATAATTAAACATTGTAACTATAAAAAGGGAGAGAACGCTTTGGATATTGCCTGTGGTTTAAATATCATAAACAAGAATTTTGCCTTTCAAATGTCAATTGTCAAACATTTTGCTAAACATATGCCTTCCATTTAAAGATGAGGCTACCTGCCTGAGCTGCTTTTAAAATATCAGGCTTTAGATATCAACAGTGCAGCCCATTTATTAATCTTTACTTATTTTGATAATAGGATGTAGAAGACACCCACGTGAAATCTAACTCTGTATAGGAAAGAAAGGACAGTCCCTTTGGAGCTGGACATGTTCTGTATTGACTATTGATTTTATATCTGAATTGTGTTAGTGTCCAGGAGATTTAACCCTTAAAAACAACAGAATTGCCCCAAAGTCCTACCATCAAACGAGTTACAACCTAAAATCTTCACCCTACATGCTCCTCAAATATTTCTCATGGCTAAACATAGAAACTGCACGTTTCTAAGAACATTTCTGACCAAATGGATTGTTCTCCCTGTTTGCTCCAAGCACACATCTCACCCCAGCAAGCTGAATGGCAGCTTGGTGCCAGGGCTGTGAATTAACAGATGAACACTATGAGAGCAGCAGGAGTGGAAGTGACTTACTGGGGGAAGAAAGACCCATTTCTCTCTGGAGAAAGGAGTTTGTCTCACACAGGAGCTCTGAAGCCACAAGGAAGAAAGACTCCAAGGGCTAATGAATCTTTTTTTGGGGGGGAAAAATAAATTAAGTAATAAGGTTGTCCACGCATAAGCTAAATTAGCTTTGAAAAATCTGCAAGCTCTATTTCTTCAGGTAAATCAGAACTCCCAAGTAAACTAATAACAAATGCCAGTATAACATTTTCACATAATAACTTTCATTGTAAATGGAGCAGGAAAATAGGACTGGTTTTAATAAGATAGAGACTGATTAGAAAAAAAAATTACCTCAAATTTCCAGACCACTTGTCTAAATTTTATGCAAATAGCTGTAGAAACTCCAAGCTTTTTCTTGCTTATGTTTTCTGAAATTATGTTATGCTTACTTTTATTAGAGTGCTTGAATAACATCTTTTGCTACCACAAACTCTAAGACCACAGTCTGGAAAACTGTGAAATGCTATTTCAGATGGAGGAGTCTCCAAAATCCAATCTACATCCATCTTAGCTCCCTAAAACAGATCATTATTTGATTATCAGACACACATGCCAAGTCATAAATTAATATTAAAGTCAGTGATGGGACCTGAACCTTGATCTGGTGGCTTCCCAGGTGAGTGCTCTGCACTTGAGGTAATAGAGTAATTAGACAGCTTTTCCTCTGAAGGATAATTGCTAATACATGTTAGCTGTTGGAGAGAAGCCCTCCTGAGGAGCAGATATGGGTTTCCTTTTTCATTAAAAAAGAAACTTCACTTTTTCAGTGTTTAACCTTCAGCATATTAACATGTTTAGTGCCTAAGTTAGATAGAAGTGTTCCTCTGAGTAACAAACAATTAAACAGAGCAGAGAAGTGGGGAAAGTAGGACTATGTTTCTGAGACAAACCCACTGTGACAATTAACTCAGAGCTGCCCTGGCAGCCATTCTTTAACCCACAGGGTTGCAAACCAGCACACAACCTGCGTGGGGGTTGATAAAGGCAATAAATCCTGTGATGCACAAGGAGCTCTAACAGCCTCACCCACAAATGAAGTTTCTCAGAGATGATCTCTGACGTGTGCCACACCCCATGTGTACAAACCTCCCTGCTCACAAAGTGAAACATTTCTGTTTGATAATTTTTTTGGACTCTGCCCTTAGTGTTGGAGAGTCATAAACCTGCTTAAATAAATGCATATGAATCTATTAAATAGATCAGACTCACACATGTCATTTGAGCTAAACCTGTACTGATCTTAATAAATTAAGATTACATTGACCCACATGAAGACAGAAATATCACATATGCTGAGTCTTTAGACTGTAGATACTCACAATTTCTGACAGATGAAAGAGAACTGCACATCTTGTGAATACAAATCTAATACCATGTGAGGAGCTCAGTTTGGTTGAGTGTGTATTGAAGTGTGAGTGAGTTTTCCTATTGACATGAATTAAACCAGGTTTGGAGTCTAAATCATTTAGGTCTGATCATGTCTTCCCTTATATCTCCTGTGATCATTAGCATTTTAAAGACTCAATGTCCAGTGGGTATGAAATGCTGCTAATCTGGTGAGTCTCAGAATACAAATAACAATATTTCAATTTCTTTTTAGGTGTTTTTATTTCCAGAAAACATTTTTACTTTGAGAAGCACAACATAAGATACATCTCAATATATTACAGGTGAGTGCCTCATACTGCTTGATGGATTCCATTTGTTGCACTTATCCATGGGTTTAATTGATGAATTCCATGGGTTTATTTTTAACTCTGAATGAGGGTTACAAGGATCCCTGCACCTGGATTTCAGTTCTAATGTGAGATTTGAGCAGCACAGAATCCTTTCCCTAATTAAAATTTTGGTTTTGTTTGTTTGTTGTTTGCTTGCTTTCTTTTACCTTCTCTCAGAAATTTCCTTAGCTTCTCTTTCTTTCTTTCTATATCTTTCCAGGCTGCACTGGCATTCCTGGAACTCAGCAATTCCTGTCAATCACTAAGAGTTAAGGCCACTTCCAGAAAATTTGAACTATCAGCATGGCAGCATTAGTGCTGCAGGGACAAGTGGCATGTCAGCAGTAGTGGATGGAGCCATTTACAAATTGCATTAAAAAAGAAGAGAGGGTAAGATTACTGACCCCTGGAAACAGAGTGAAAACCCATTACAGCATTTTTGGTTATCATCCCAGACTGCACAGTAATTTTTGACACTATACAATAATAAAGCAGCTCTTTGTTTGCGGACTCCTCTTGCCCAGGGCACTGCTCTGCAGGCAGCACCAGCAGTGTGCTGGTCATTGCCTTCTGCAGGGCATGGGAAGTCAAGGTCCTGTCCACAAAGGCTTATTGAGGGCTGCTCTGGGCTTTTTCCACAGTTGGAAAAGCTCAGAAACCTCCACTTGTGAGTTCTATTTAAACTTCTGTTGGAATGACCATAGGTGCCTGACACTCAGCTTAGACTCTCAAAACAAAGGAGTGGTTTCCTTCTTTGCATAAATAAATACCCACACAGAGAGAAACCTGACAACACAACATGATTCACTTTTTCTATTTATGATCTTCTTCCATGGATCTGCTACCATTCATCCCCAGAGACAATCCCTGGATATCCATTCAGCCCCTTGGAGAGCAGCACAAGTGTGAGCTAAGGCCATGCCATTGCACTCCTCCAGCTGGCAATCAGAGAGACAAAACCACTAAAACCCATAACTCCAAAATTATTTATACACCTGTCTTCATAGAACAGATTTCAAAACAATACACTCACAACAAAACAGAAAATGGGACCAAACTTTGCAGAACCCTGTCCTGTTCCCAGATGGAGCAGTCAGTGCATGCCAAAGGGTCTGGGCAGGAGCTGCAGCCCCTGAGCTGGCACACACAGGCAGCACACGTGCAAGCACTCAAACCTCACCACAGCCAGGGCACTCAGGGGTTTATGGATTAAAAGCTGCAGAGATGATGATTTCCATTACAACATAAATCAAACAAAGGTGAGAACTCTTGCTCTGCCACCTCATTTCCAATGTCCCTCAGGAAGGACAATTAAAGGAGGCCTTGTGTGTGCATATTCATCAGTCCTATTGCTGAGGCTGCCAGCATGAATAACTGTGCAATCCACTCATGGTGCTGGCTGACAACTGTCCTCTGAGAGAGCCTGACCAAGAGCACTGTGACCTATAAAACCTCATTTTACAGATGGGGGATTTTGGGTTCACTCTGGGCCTTTAGTTTAAGGCAGTTTAGTTCCAAAGCTCAGCTTTGGGGCTGGGCTGGCTGTGGTGCTGCAGCTGGGTGGGAAGGCTCTCAGGGATAGGAGCTGTTCCTGGGCAGGATGGTGCTATTGAACGTGCTGTGTGAATGTTTGGGAGTGGGAAACTCTTTCACAAATTCTGCATCTTCATCTGTTGGCAGGTTACAATTCTGTAATTTATTCATCCCTGTTTTATCTGCCAAACTCTCTCCAATTTTTAGTCTATTAATTGAGCACCAACAGTGTACATTATGAGTATCTGCTATCCCATTGTTTCTGGTTCTCCTCTGGGTGAAGAGAGTTCTTGGCAGCCAGTTTCCACTGTGAGCACTCAGCTTTCCAAGTTCCACATTAACTTTCTGATGAACATTCTCTAATAGTCACTAAAAATTTACAGTTTCAGCAGCATTACTGCCATTAAATTTACTTGTCTGAATATTCACAGGAGTCAGCCCAAACAATATAAATCCAATATGTTGCTGAATATGAGGTTAAAATGTGTATTAATCTGATAATTTTTTGTTATCAGAATATGACGGATAACTCTTCAGTCTGTCCTACTGCTGATGTTGAGGTACTGATAATATTTTAGTTGTGCAGACACTGTTTTCAAGGATTTGCAGTCACTATCCTTAATGCTCCAATTGGCATGCACACCATGGTTTTATTACAGCTCATTTATTGACCTGGATTTGAAGAACCCATTGGTTAACATATTAAAACTGACAATAACAATACTGACATATTTCTTCTTAAACCTGAAATTTATCATACTGCTAAAATTAAATTTTTTCGAGCATCTAGGATCCAGAAATTAGTTTACAGAGCATAATTTGGTTGGGTTTGCCATGATTTGCTTCACCCATGTGCATTTTCTGCTGCTATTACTAAGCATTCCATTTGGCTGACATTTTAATCTACCTGGCACAGAAAGAGACTCCTCTCTGATTTTATTTCAGAATTGCTGAAAACAGTACATTTAGCTGAACTCAATATTTATAAGAGGAGCAAACTGTGTTATGATGCTGGCCTAAGAGTTTGCTTTTAAATTTATCTGCCTTTTAAATTCCACAAGATGTGCTGGTAGAGAATGGCCACAGTGACCCTTCCATGGGGAAAGAGGCAGCTCTGGCTGGGTGTGAGAGAGGGGCTGAGGGTGTCAGCAGGACAGGATGAAACAGAACAGACCCTGCAGGAAGGGCAGGGCTCTGCTCTGATGTGTATTTGTTCCATTAAACTGAAATCAGACCCAACAGACCCAGGAGTGAGGACACCAGACATCCTCTAGCTTCTCTTGGTGGGGCTGTTGAACAGAGAGCTCTCGTGTGGGGATTATAGGTGGGACTTTTTCAAACTCTTATCTGAATGATTATGTGCTAGAAATAAGCCTTTGGGGTATCCAGTTCCCAGCCAGTTTTCTCAGCTTTGAAAAGGGAAAAAAAACCCCAAACCAGTGTTTTGTACTCACTGTGACTTTCTGAATATTATTATTCCTCTAGGGTTGTTCTGGTTTTACATGATTTCACATTTCCCTAAATTTTCTTTGCTGCCTTTAAATATTACTGTAAATCCGTTCACCCATTTGCAGCTTGGCAAATCAGCTTTTTGTTTAACCCTTTGTGACAAACCTATTTTAGATGCTCTCCTTCCTTCCTCTTGCTTTCTAAGTTATCAAACAAGACCCTGGGGATCACTGGGGATACAAGGGAATATTCCACACGAGGAGCCTAATGCCCTGATCACATTCAGGGCTGAGTAATTGCATTTCATGCATAGTGCATGAACACGTGGCAGAGTCTCCTCTTTGCACTGTCAGCTAGACACACAGCACCATGGATCAAACTGTTATTTTTCACATTGCTGGGAATGCTTTGTGGAGAGAAATATATATCTGCCAGCCAAGCATTTTCCAAATGAAGACAGAGCATAAAACCATCCTGCAAGAAGCACAGCCTGGCAGTGGTGACATTTTGCAGTTTAACTGCGTGTGCCAGCGCACTGAGTCCAGGTGAGCAGCGAGGATGTCACAGGCATGCAGGCAAAGCTGGCAGCACCAGCACCCTGATTCTGCTGGGAAAATCCAGGGCAGGCCCCAGCAGTGCCAGGAGGAATTCCTGCTGGCAAACAGAGCAGCTCCCCCTTTCCAGATTGTGCCAGGAGCAGTGAGAACCCAGAGCAGCAGCAGCACCTGCCCTCAGTCTGTCTGTCTGTCCTGCTCCTCTCCCCACTCCTCCCAGCATTCCTCATCCTCTCCTCAAGAAAACAACACCCATTTCTATCAGGAGCAGCACACGTGAGCCACTATCAAGTTATTTTTTTCCTTTTTTTCCCAGAAAAAAAAGCAGATAATACCATCACTGATGCGACTGAAAAAAGTGAATAAAAAAGGTGTGTGTTTTTTTAAAACAAAATCTGCTGCTAAAAGGGAAAGGGAATAAGGGACCTTGCTACAATTAATGTTTTACTTTATACATCAAATGCTTTAAACCACTTACCCTTTTTTCCTGCAACTTTAAAGGGAGGTTAGAAGTATTTCTAGAGGTGATTGCTTGCCATGGAAGTAAGTGGGTCAAAGACTCCATACGTGAAAAACCTGGATCTTATTATTTAACTCCTAGCACTGGCAAAACAGAAATTTCTAAACTCATTTATTTCGTACATATTAAAGTAATAGTCCTCAGAAAACCATTTTTTTCCCCTAAGAATTAAGGGCATTTAGGTACCTAAGAGGAACACAGTATGGTATTCACATGCCTATGATACGAAATTTTAAATTTTTGCAATACTTAAAGAGATAGAAAAACAATACCCATTTAAACCAGTGAGAAATGCCAAAGGATGCTCACATCAGGAAAACAAGAATTAGTGTAAATCTAGCTCTCAGAGGATAACAGGTCTGTTTTCAGGTCTGCAAACATTGGCTGTCATAGGAGCAAGTTCACTTCAGAAACTAAAACATTTCTAGCTGTTCACACAGAATCAGAAGTCAGTTGATGGCTGAATTGAGACAAGGTTTCTCTGTTTCTTGCCTTTGAACTTCTTTTTCATTTATGGGAACATTTAGAGATGCCTGATTACAGGAAATGCATAAAATCCCTATATCAGAGCATCAATGCACCCCAGTATAGAATTTGTTTTTCCCCCAAACAACTTCTCAGAGCAGCAGAGCTGTCCTTGCTTACCTACTCTTTCCTCATATGGGTATTTTCTGTTGTATTCTCTTTTGATTTCCTAGCAATTTCTAATGTCCTACTTAGTGTTTTGGCAGCAAATCAGCACTAACCTGATGTCTTAAGAGAACAATTTACAATGACTTTAAAATGTCTTTTGTGAGTGGCAATACTTAATTTGGAGCCCATAATGACATAAGAAAAGTTAGAATTACTTTCCTTTCTATAAACAATACTTTGAATTAATTGCCCAATAACTCAATAGTAAGTGATCCTTCTGTAACTTCTCCATGTCTGCTATAGATTAAACTGTCCTACATAAATTTACACCAAGCAAACTTTCTCTGAGAAACTCTCTTTAAATACACAGCACAAAGTTTAGCACAGAGCCCTGAGAGACCTCTTTAATAACCTCCTTACAGCATGAAAATTTATCATTTATGTCCATCCTTTGTTTCTCTCTTTTAACCAGTTGTTAGTTCACAGAATGAACTCGCCCTTCTTAGAAACACCTCTTTTGACAAAACCTTTGGAAATTTAGGATTGCTCTGTTGCTCAGATTCAGTTTACCCATGGAACACCTTTCTGCTGGCACCTGTGGATCTGCTCAGTCACCTGTGAGTGGCCATGGCAGGTCCCAAGGGCTGTCAATAGAGCTGCCAGGTGTGATGCTGCAGCAGCACACCCTGGTTACCTACATTTTGTTTGTAGGTTTGGGATGCTGCTCAGCCCCAGGACCTGGAGCAGTGCTTCCCTGGCAAAGGGTAGAGGCCAGAACTTGATCCAGTGACTCTGTGTGTCCCTGAGCTGTGCTTCTCACTCTCTGCACTTCTAGCACCTCCCTCATCAGCTTTACCAGGCCTGTCATCTGGACAGGGAACAGAGACCGTGTTACCTCCTGTCAGAGCAGAGACAGGACAGTTCATCTCTGTCAGGAGCTGCTGGCTCCCAATCAATAGCCAGGCAGCTCCTCCCCAAACACTGGGCACAGCTGTGGGGGAGGCAGGGGGATGGCTGGAGCACAGACAGGACAGAATTGGAGGGGAAACTCTGGGAACTGACACCAGCTGGGGGCTTTGTACAAATCACAAACCGGATGGGGCTGCTGAGGAACTGCCTTGAGCTGTTTGATTTTCCATCATCACTCTCATTACATGGCTATGTCAATGCAAGATGCCAGCAGCTCACATCCCAGGCAGCAGACCAAGAACTCAACGTTACAACTTACTTTATAAGTTTTTTGACCAATCACACAAAGCAAAAGCACATTGACAGTAGTTCTATCCAATCACCATAAGCACAGGTACCTTTGGTTAAACAATGCTTGCTTATTTCAAATACAATACCTGCTTGTGAGCCTTAAAACACAATGCACAGAGCTCCATTATTAAGCTTCAACCTCCCTTATATCTTGCTAGGTAAACTTTCTGCAGCTTAGAGAGTTATTCTAGACAAGCGTTAATACACAGACCATTGTTCTATTTGTCCTTGCTTTTCTACAGTTTAAATCATTTTTCTGCCGACCAATCTCATGGCTGCTGCTTAGCTCTAACCACAGTTCTGCTGCCTCTGGGGCCTGCCTTCTGCAGCTTTCCCAAAACCCTCTAATTTTGTGGATTCCCACAGGAACACAAGAGGGTCCCTGAGGGAAGCGGGGGGTGGACAATGCACTGCTGGAAGGAACTGGAAAAGGAGATTGCAACACAAGGCAAATGCACTCGTGAAAAGTGTTTGTAATAGAGACATGCAAGGGATTTAAGATGCAAAAAAACCAAAATGTGTAGGAAAGCAGACTTCATTTTCTGCTGTTCACAAGAAAAAAATAATTTCTAATAAGGTCTCCTTGTTAACAGTCTTCTCAGATACCAGACATTTTCAAAGAACTAATGGTCTCTTCATCTGCTGCAGATGATTCTTTTTTATGCAGCTGATTGTTAATTCCTACAACTCTTGTAATTCCAGATTCTGAATTAATCTCCATTCACTTTCAGGATGTAACTATCCTATTACTCCTTGAAGTTACTCATTAAATTCACCCTGTCTTATTCAAGAAGCACACTGAAATCCTGATGGACACTTTAGTTACTCCTTAGCTGAAGTACTTTAATGTGCTTGATTTGCTTCAGCTCCCTCATTTCTGTGTGAGCTGCTTTGCAGTGATCTAGAATCCAGCACATTCTCCTCCTTGAACTCTCCACTTCTGTAGCTGCTCTGATGCTGTGTCTTCTATCAGATTATACATAAAAAACTAATATTAGCGCACACCAGTCATGTCACTGATGATATTCCCCACCCCACTTAGCTCATGGTCATCATCCAAGCCACTGGTTAAATCTGGCTGCCTTGAAAGGCTGGAAACCACAGTAAGATCTGGCCAAGTGAAAGCATTCGATGATTACTTTCTTTTTCCTCATTGATTACCAGTACTGAGACTTACAAAAGCATTTGCATCACTCCATAGATGGCTGATTTTCAGCAGAAAATATAACTGTAATAACCATAAAAGAATGTGCTCCATACTGAAAGTTTTTTATAGCATTCATTATGTATATAATTACAAATAATGGTATATATTAAAAAATAATAAGAGAATACATACACTGTTTCTCTAAAAGTAAAAATTCCTCATCTTCCCAGACTTTCTGCAATGCTTTATGAGAGAGAATGGCAGATTCAGGATTTACAAGACCACAGGAGAAAGCTAACTGCAGATTAATGTGATCAATACCAAAGATATTTTCTTGAGATATTTTAAGATAAAAACAAATGCTTGACTGTTGCAGTTGAGGGATCAGGCAGGTAGCTGCACCCATACATTACTGCTGGCTTTCAGCTCAATTAGGACCCCAGCCAGACTCAGAAACACCCCTGCTTTAATTTTAGGAGCAGTCTCTGTTACTAAGCCACGCACTGAATTTTCCTCTATAATCAGGGAGAGCTGATTTTTGCTGCCACCATGTTCCTGCAAGGCAGAGCAGGGCCAAAAGAGGATTCTGCCTCCTGTACCCTCCCCACCACGAATTCCAGACCCATGGGAGCCCTCCCTGGCTCCAAAGCTGGGACAGGAGGGACGAGGAGCTGCTGCTCTCCCTTTGTCACACCAGGGTGTGTGGTGAGAGCTTCACATGAGGCTGCAAAACACCAGAGTTATGGATGAAGGATCCATTTCAAACCACACTCCCTGTTTTTGGAATCTAAACATGACATACTCCCCACAGAAGGCAATTTAATAGCCTTGCATTTGTACAGGTGGCTTATAAAACAAATATGTCTCTCCTCCAGCAAGTGGCTGTTAAAGAGCTGCAAATACACAAACACATGATCGAGCCTACTGCCTGGAAATGTGGGGCAATTAAGATATTTTACTGCATGCCCTTCTTAGCTCCATTCCAGTATAGTTACAAAGTTATAATCTGAAGTTCCCTAAAGCGTGAAACAAAATTAGCGTTCTGCTCACCTGAATAAAAGTGTGTTCTTCACTGATTCCTTTCAATGGTCTGAAAAATAAACTAGCTAAACCCAAAGTTTTCATAAAGTAACAATAGCCAGCTCGAATATTTCAATTTTCACTGAATGGCTAATGCAGCAGAGAGCAATCTTCAGATAAGTAAATGTAAAAATATTATCACAAGAACACAGTATATAGGAATAGACAGAAGAAAAAGGCTGTGGGACTGTTTATTTAGTTCTCTCTAGTTATTTCTTGCCTTTCACCTAACTGAAGGCACCTGCAGGAAAGGCTGAAGGAGTAAAGAGCAAGAATGAGTCAAGATGGTTTGGTTAGAAACGTTCATATTGATTTCAGTTGCTATGTAGGAGAGGAGAAAAAAGTATTCTTGTTTTAGTTTTAAAAACCTAAAGCCAAACCAGTTTCATTTACTTAATGACAAAACTAATCACAGCAGAAAGATTATTGTTTTGTTGAAGTGCTTTACAATAAAAAGAGAAATTTGGCAAGTTTTTAAATAATTGTATGATATTTCTGCTTTTTTTCCACTTCTCTCTACTGTTGTATACAGATATCAGTACAGGAAAAAGTTCCTGTATTTCGACAAAGACTTAAAAAAAAGGATAGAAAGGTGATGGCAAAATCTATGCAGTGATAGATGACTAAACATACAACTGACTTTCAGAACTGCTGTGTAAGTTGGTTCCATTCTTGCAAACACTCCAGAATTCAGTATTCAGACTGGGTTTTGAGATCATGGTCCCTTAAAGCATCTTGGACCTCACAAAACTACAGGGTCTTCCCATCCTGAAATCCAAATCAGACCCAGTGTCTGATGCTGCTCATCTGACTCATGTAGCACAACAGCTTCAATATTTCAACTGAATATTTCTTGATTTTTTAAAATTAACAATCTGCATGATTTTACTCCTCATACCAAGCAAGTCTATGAAAGTTCACCATGCCACACACTCTATGTGAAAACAAAATAACTCCACAAAACCACAGCCTGCTGAGCTTGACCATCAGTCTTTGCTGAGAGAAGCTCAAGGAAAAGACCTGGAGTACACTTACAAGTCAAATAAGCCTGAAACTTTAAAGTTCTTTAAACACATATAATAAAACTTTCAAAAATAAATTCAAAGAAAGAGTAATTAACAGAGGTAATCAGGTATATTCCAATGCAGAGTTCCACTAGCATAGTCAGTGCCATGCTGAAGACACCAGAAAAAAAATAAACTCTTTAACTAAGCAGAGAAAAATCACAAAAAATTTCTTTAAACATTATGGCCTTAAGAACATGCTAAAATATTCTCTGTTTCCTTGGTTGGAAAGGTGATGTGCAGATAGCACTGAAGAATTTGTGAGTGCAAAGCTCCCTGTGCTTTCAGGGTTGGAATAGCATAGCCCCAGGAACACAGCTCTGCTCAGAGCCTGGGCAGAAGATGTCTTCTTTTCAGCTTTATAAATCAATCTAGCTGAGGCTTTCTGCTTTGACACAACGTTCTAACCTCAGAGAGGGAATTTTGTGTTTGGGTGAGAGATGGAGGGTAACAGATTTGCTGAACATTCTGCATAGCAAAAGAGGAGACCTGGCTGCTTTCAAGGGGTGCTCCCTGAAGCTGAACAGGTTTCTGTGAAAATAAATGGCAAAGGGAGCTGACAGAACAGGCAGGGACCTTGAGCTGTGAGAGCAGAGCAGAGCACAAGGCTTTGTTCTGCAGTTGCTTTAGCACCCACTGCAGATCATCCTGAACTCCCATTTCCATTTGCAACGGCTGCACAGCAGCTGATGCACCACAAGGCTGCTCTGTAGCAGCCCAAACCCTTGCAAAGTGCCCTGCAATACATTTTTAAATGCACATTTGTGCCCCATGGCCTTCCTAATGCATTATCCTATTCTGCATGAAAAATTGCAAACCAGCATGTGAAGATAGGGACTTGATAAACATCCACAATTTGTCCAAGATAGGTATTCAGCTGTAGAAGACTTCACTGTAGCTACAATCATGCTTTATCACAGTCAATATATACACCAAGCACCAGCGAAGAGATAAGTCCATCATTCCCAACAAATCCAGCATGGCACAGCTGTGTAATGTGAAATATTACCCTGGAGCACTGACATATACCTTTACCTATGCAGAACCAAAGTTATAACCTGACTGGCCTTTATCATGTTTGCTTGCATATTTACAGTCAAAAAAAATCCTCTTTTCATTTAAAGTTCAAGGAGGAAGTAATGGAAGGAAGAAAGCAGCAAACAACAAAGTGACATCAGACTTAGATGTAGAAAACTGGACAGCAAGGTTATAACTGGTGTTCAGAGCAAGAATAAATGAATGGCCAGGCTATGGTTTGTACTTTCATGGTAAAGAATGGATTTAGGGATTCAGAGGGTAAAATTGAAGTCAGGGGGCCCTCGGTATTAACAAAAACATTGCCCTTACTTATGAGCAGGAAAGGGATTGGTGAAAATGTGTATTTCACCCTCAGAGCAGAATTATACAAGCTCAGGGGAGCGCTTTAAGACCCGAGTGCTGTGGATATTAGCAGAGTCAGATATACAGAAAACACTGTGGAGGATTTAAAAGTATGAAAGGCATAAGGATTATATAGACTTGAACTGTGAATGAGGTTGAAGTGCATTCAAGAAAGCCAAAAAGACTAGTGAACCAGAAACGCCTTGCTCACTTATGATAAAATATCTAGTTAATACCAAAGAAAAGCTTCAAATAGACTTGTCTAGTTCTTTAGAAAGTCACTATAAAATAATGCTGGTATTCTTTGTATAAATACTTTCACAAATAAAGACTTTTTTAGAAAGAAGATTGAACTTGGTAAGTAAGCAGCTTAAGCAGTAAGGAAAAGCACATTAAAATTATTTCTCAACTTGCAAAAATGTTGAATAATGGTCCATGGCCATGTACTGCAATGACTACAGACTGTGCACTGTTCCCACAGTAATGTAGCTTCCACATTTTACATAGGAGACGCACACCAAAAGGTTATTTGATCCACTATGGCAACACAAACCAGGTAATTAGCACAAGTGCACCAGCTCCTTACACTCTAATCCCTTCAGGTTTGCTCTTTTCTTGAGAATTGAGGAATTCACAGCTAACCAACTCTCTGCACTACCTTTCACAATTTTAGTGTGAAGGATAACTCAGATTTAGTGGGTTAAATTACTTTGACTAACCAAAATAAGTAATGAAAAGCATGAAATACTTTCATCTTAATTAGCTCATATTTCATTTAAACAGAGTCAGACTTGCTGTTTTCCATAGGAGGATATCAGAAGACACTGTAAACTCTACAATTGCCTTGTTTTGTTTATGGGGGATCTTACCAGAATTATAAGACTCAAGTGAACTATGATAAGAAATAAAACCACATTCTTGCATAAGAAGCATTATAGACACTAAGACAAAGCTCAGCACTTCTCCATCTGTTCCCAATTCAAAATGTGATCCTCATCAATTTTGAATGTGAGACTAATTTTGTTAAATCAGGCATTCTCATGCTCTTGGGTGAGGGTTTTGTTTTCTGTTTTCAGCTGCAGAACTGAGGGATGTGGCCTGCAGGACTCGTGCTCTCTGTAGGGTCCCCAAAGCAGTGCTGGTGGATCACAGCACTCAGAGCCAGGAATTTTCTTTATTCCCTCAAAGCTCTGGGCACTGGAGCTGCACGGGGAGAAGGGCAGGGGGTGAGGCAATCACTAAACTCCTACAAGTGCCAAATCCTGGCTCCCCAAACCTGCTCCAGATCAGCCTCCTATCGCCACCACCTCATTGTCTGCGCCTCCTCATTTGCAAACCTCATTAGCAACTCATTAGGAGCGCCACAGATGTGACACACAGACTTGCTCTGGGAGAGGGAATTAGGGAATCTAAGGAACCTAAATGGTTGTTCAGAGGGTGTCCTGATTGTTATGTGAAAAATAATAAATCTCTACTTTTGGCAAACACAGAGTAAGGAAAAAGATAGACCCTTTTAGGGTCTAAAAGGTTAAAACAAAAGGAATTGCTGTCTGGGTCAATTCCCAATTTATACTTGGAGTTGCAGTAATAACAGAAAGAAGTTATAGCCTTTAGTGCCTTTAGGAAGGACTGAGTTTATTTAAAGGCAGTCAGTGTCTTTTTACAATAATGAACAGGACCTTTCTTTCTACCCTGCTGTTAGTACCAACGGCTCCTAAATAATTCTGACAGTTTCTTTTTTTTTTTTTTTACCAGAGAAGAAAGAAGAAAAAAAAAAAAGAAAAGAAAAAAAAAGAGGCAGCTCTGTTATTTATTATGTTAGAACAAATACCAGTTATCTCATCTTATTTCATACCTAGTTCCATCTAAAATCAGGTATTTGATACAGAGACAGTCCTTCTCAGGAAAACTCTGAGCAAAATTCTATGGCAGCACCTGCAGCACAGCTTAATTCACTACCCGTGTCTGGGAGCCAAATGCCTTTTGAGGACAAAACACCTGGAAACAAATAGTTAAAAAGATGAAAAGGTTGTGACCTACACTCATTCAAGCAAACTCAAGTCCCTCTGTAGTACTTCTGCCTGGTGATGTGTGATGGGGATACCTGTGTTAGGATTGTGATGGGAAAATGGTAGAAATGAGGCTAAATGACTATCATAGCTCTGGTGTAACTTTGAGTAGTGATCCTCAAACATTTGGAAAAAATTGAATTCTTTGTGGAAATATCTCAAAAATTGAGGACTCAGCTATGCTATTATACATTACACCATTTCACCCCACCATCATTAGCTTTATAGGCTATAAAACTCACTTCAATGGCATGTATCAAGGCACATTTGGGGAGAAAGGGACTAATATTAAGGCTGAATTTTACACAAAAAATACAAATACAAGCAGGTTTCCCTCTGGATACATCAAAACAAGCAATCACCGAAGTTATTACTGATGCCCTGTTCTCTCTTCTGCTCTTCTCTACTATTCTTCCTCTCCAAAGTCATTTAAGCAGGATTAATTTAGCCAAAGTTTTGTCTTTAAAACATCTAACCTGATAAAGTAGAGAAATGCAAAATAAATATTGAAAGGGAAGGAACTTCTGTGTGTTCATGGAGTTGCTGTTGCCATGGGAATGCTGTTGCTGCTCTTCCCAGGCCCTGGCCATGCCCCTGCTCCTGGACAGGGAGCAGCTGCTCCCAGCTCTGGGGTCAGGGAAAGGAAAACTTAGCAAAGCTTTCAGAAATATCCATGGACATGAATTCCAAAGGTTGTTCGTTAAAACTTGCCTGTGAGACCTTCAAACTCTCTCTTGCTCAGAGCAGTGTGGACATAAAAACTTCTCTCCTCCTATGGCAACCCCATTCCTGCTTCCTTCTGTGAACTCCACTTCTGTATCCTTCACCTTTCAGGGATTCCACCCTAATTAATATGAAAGTGTTTTATGCACTAAGGATGATTTGTGTAAGATAAATGGGGTTTTTGTCAAGAGCTCTCAGGGAAGTAAGGGATAAACCACGCAATGAATACAGGTAACTATCTGAACCACAAAAAGAGGCCACATTGTCCCTTCCTTTCTGCCAGTGAATTCTAGAGTAGACCCTTTAGAGATTCTTGGTTATACCATTTGTGGTTCTACATGCCCAGTGTCTCCTTGAGGGTGGTGGCTTGACCCTGGCTGGACCAAGGACTTCACCACAGGCTGCACATCCTCCCCCTCCTTCTGCTCTCATCTTTCTCTCTCCAGCTGCAGTTGCCAGGGTTTTTTTGTGCCCCTTCTTAAATCTCTTATCCAGTGGCATCACCACTGTCAGCCTTGGCCAGTGGCATGTCCATCCTGGAGCTGCTGGCACTGGCTCTGTGGCATGGGGAAGCTAACACATCCCATCAAGTCATCAGTCTGTTCTAAGAAGATAAATATCCAGACCCAAACTAAAAATAGGTTGATGGGAGCTGAAACAAGCCTGGTAATCCTCAAGCTCATCCCTGGCTGAATACAGAAGTAGATGTAATGAATCAATGCTCTAAAATCCCATGAATTCTAACACTCAGTTGAGTAAAAGGGGGGTTAAAAAGAAATCCTGAACAATTGGAGAGAACATAATCTTCCCATCTCTGCAACCCAGCCTCTCACTGAGTAGGAAAGAACAACATTTTTGTGTAGGCAAGCTATATCCTAATTATCCTATTCGGGATTCCTTATATTGCCTTCCAAGCACCTCATCTCAGGCAAAGAATTCCAGTCTAACTCAATATGGCGAGTTTCATTTACCTACAGTAACACTGAGCAAGGCAGATTTAATTTTGTATTGGTATCAGACTGTGGACTTCCCAGAATAAAACTTTGTGAAAATTAAAATGCAAAGTTCCTAAGCTCCCTTTGGAAAGAGCTGTAGGATTTATAATGTATCCTTCTCTTCAGTTTGTTTAAAATCTGTGGTTACCCATAACGAAAACACACATTTTTATTAACATACATACTTTTCTTTGTGTTTATTTCCTTAAATTTAATAAAGCCTTCTAGCTATCAGGGTAATTCAGTCTCAAATCTCCACTTTCCAGCTTGGTTTTCATTATTTCACATTATTCTTTTACCCTTATTATAGAAGCTGGCTTTATTCCCATCTCATAAAGTGACCCGAATTCTCCAGGAGATATTTTCTAGCATTGATTTTTCTTCGTCCATAATGTTAATGGCATGGCTGCTCCTATCTTTACTTCCTCCACTTTCTTAACTTTTATTATTCTTATAATCCCACACTATTACACTATTTTTTCCCCTGTTCTTTGTGCATTTCATTTTCCTCTCACTACCCCTTACACATTTTGAAGATATGTTTGTGGGAATTTGGGTGCTTATCTGTTTTTAAAATAACCTCAAACAAGAACACCAAACAGCAAAAAATTTTAGAATAAATTCTTACTTTTTAATCTCTGAGTCCCTGTGTGACACCTGTTATTCATTTGACCAAAAACTCCTCTCTGAATATACTCCAAAAACTTTTTATCTGAACAGCTTTTCATCTCAAGCACTATCAGCACTATGTAAACATGTTTTTGGGGATGTCATAGCCACTCTCTGGTTAATGGCTTTATGACATTCACAATATTTTTCATGATAAGCTTTAGAAGTAAATATGAAATATTTGGAGGAAATATTTTCTCCCCAGCATATAGTTGGCCTCTTCACTTCAAGTGTCTGCACATGGAAAATCAAATAGTTACCTTTTCCCTCTAAAACCTCACACTTCTCCCTTCAAATTATCAGTGTGGGCTTTTCTTCATCTCCATGTCCTTTTAGCTGCTTAGATTTCTTCTTGTAATCTGTCAGGTTTTGTGAGAGAGCTTTTTACTCTCTGCTTTCTTAACAGGACATTAGGCAACCACAAACAAGTCTTTCCAAAACTCATTAAATCAAAACTTCTCGACTCTGAACTTTTAACCTTTCCCCAAAAAGGACAAAATTTTTTAATTCCTCTAAAGCCTATTTCACCTTCCTTCACAAAAGACTCTCTCCTACTTAAGAAAAAAATGACGACAAAATATCATCTCTGTTAAATTACTTTTTCAATAGTAGATGATTTATAGTTGATTAGGTAATTAAATCAAATACAAGTGGCTGAAAGTAAATCTATTTTTATCATCCCTGTAAATTAAAAGTTCCGCATCATAAAAAATCATGACCATCTTGAAAATGACTAGTCAAGTGCTTTTTATAGGCAAGCAGGATTTATTGTCAATTAACGTATTGAACTGGATAGTCAGCATAACCCTGTGCTCAAGACTTTTTAAATTATTGGCTTCCGCTATCAAGCTGCTCCATATCACAGTAATGAAATGTATCTTGCTATTCACATATTGAACAATTCCTTAGGTTGGGTTTATATCTCACTATAACAACATTTCATTTTATTATTATCTCCGATCCCCTGTAATGAATACAAATACATTCCTTTTTTCCATCATGGGTTTATCAATTTTCATTGATTTGCCTGTAATGAATGCAGACAGGATGGTGAGAGAAAAATTTAAAGAGATCATATCCTTTAAAATATCTGTAAATTCAAAGGTTTTTCACTTGCAGTCACATCAATTAAAAGAAGCCATTTGGAAGAACAATTGAAATATTGGTTTAAGTCTTAACACTTAAACTGTAAAAAGGAACTTGGGGGCCTCTTTTGGGAAAGAAAATTTGGTTTTACAATTTTCTCACTTTATACTTTCAAGAAAAAATAAAACTATAAATTCTCTGTATAGCTTTACATTTCACATTTAACTTTTCAGAATGCACCACATTTTTCCTTTCCAACAACAGTCAATTTGACAGATGAAAATGCAGTTTTTGGTGCAGTGATTTGCTAGACACAAAGTGCATTTTGAAAGTTATTCAATGACATCTCTCATTCCCATTGGGAAATTCCCCCAGCCCAAACCAGTCCTCACTGAGGAACTCACTCCAACTCCTGGAGTGGAGACCTCTGCAGTATTTTGGACACTTGGGGCACTGATATCTAAAATTGTTTTCTAAAAATACATTGATTGAAGTCAAGTGCAGACATACAGAAACTCATATTCCAACTGTGTTACCAAGTCTCAAACAAACTTTTAAATGAAATTATAAACAGTGTTCTCAGTTGTGACATTTTATTGCACTATAACATTTGCATCTGCTTGCGTTCTGCAATTATATCATTATGTGATAATGTAATTTGATATGAAGTGATACAATAACATCCTGGCTTTCATTCAGCCACCAGAAAAAAGAACAAAAATACCTCCATGGAACATATAATGTCCAGCTTACCCAGGAAAAGCATCCTGACAGCAGAACCTGACCTATTGTATTTATGTTGTGTGGCAGAATGGGACAAGATTGGCTTGACAAAGCAAAATAAACTGTTGGGCAAAAACAGCCATTCTACTTTTTACACACATTTTATTAGCTAGAAAACTTGTTTGAAACAGATGCACAGATAAGTTTTGGTGGTTTTTTTTAAACGAGGAAATGCACTTTAACTGTCTAGAAGATTTCTGTAGGTTTTATTGCCCCAGGAGATCATAACTGAACACTATAGTTAGAGTTTCACTGAGATGGATACTATGACCAACAGCAAAAGCACACTTTGAGGGGGAAAACTCCAACTGCTGCACATCAAAACAGAAGTTTCTTATTATTCCATATATACTGATTTCTTGTCTAAAAAAAGCCTGTATTGTTTAGTCAGAACACAGCATAACCCTTTTCTCTATGGAGAAAATGCACCACTGGTCTTCAGCCCCACTGGAAAACTCTGCAAACCTCCTGTTAATGGGAGAAGAGACAGAAAACTACATCCAGACAGGGAGTCCTAAGATGAGCAGGGAAAAAAATACACTCTGTTTTCATATAACTCTTTTCTGTCTCTCATATGTAAATCTGTTGTGCAGAACAAACATACCCTCCTCTCTCCTCTTCTGCTTATCCACTAATTCCTCTAAAAATACCACACAGCATCTCAAATAACCAAGGTAACCCTGACTGCTGTTGTGGGTCACTTCCTCTGGGATAAAACACAGAAAAGATGTGGGGGAAATAAAAGATGAAGTCAGTGCCCTCCTGCCAGTGACCAGAAGAAGTGCAGGAAACCAGCAGCCAGTGCTGTCAGAGCAATTTCCAAATTGCAAGTGCCCTGGTTCTTCTTCCCTGTTAAAAGGA